>NC_136484.1:10319713-10532213 GCF_053919585.1 Euprymna scolopes | reverse complement strand
TTGCTTTTCTATGGTTAGTTTAATCATTTGATCTCGGCTTATGTATAAAGGTTCGCCCGCTTTTCTTCAGCTACACAGTTCTTAATAAAATCATGTTGAAATAAAATCAGTCCTTCTTAGAAAAGACACACTTTTATCACGGAAATTGGAGACGTCCTATTAACTAACCAAAACACACGTCTTTAATTAAAATGACATTTTCCCAATTTATTTTATACAAATTAATTGCAATGCTATTTCAGATAAGATTTAATGACAATGGGCTGCAAAAGTGTAACAATTTAAATTTCATAACTGTTTTATAAGCTTTGAACAATTAACTCGAGGAAGTAACTGCAAGCTTTTATTTATTGTGTTATCTAATTGAGCATTGGAATCAAACTGTATGAAATTAACTTTCGTTTCTATTTAATGTTAATCGACATGGTGCGAATTAGATGAAATAAACGGAATCAATGGTTATATGGTAATTAGATGATAGAGGAGGAGAGACAGAGAGAGAGAGAGAGAGAGAAAGAGAGAGTGAGAGGGTGGGGAAAGTCAAAATACGGAGCTAGACGGAGAAGAATGAAAATGAAATAGCGAACTACACATTACGAGATGAACGGTTGCTACTTTATATAAGGCGATGTTTGTTGGAAAAGCCTAAGACATTTTCAGTAGCAGAGGAATTGTAAGATACATAAAAACATAATTTTTCATACGTTCCGGCCAACCGTAATCGTGAAAAATGACTGATGACTGATAAGGGTTTGGTGATTAAAGGTTGTATTTCAAATACAAAAGTGATACATCCAGAGGAGAGCCACACTAATAAGCTCTAATTCAATGAAATAGCTTCAGAGCATATCTGCAAAATAAAAATGATAGAATGACGTTCATCTAGCGCCTCGAAAAAAAATTTTAAACGCCGAGGAGAAGCCATAAAACAAATAGCTATTCACACATCCCCCACAGTGTACCATCGGAAAACAGTTTTCTAAAAATCAATACTTATTCAAATTATTAAAAAAGATAATTATGACTTAAAACTTAAATTAAAGACATACTTTTATGAGTTTTTTTTTAAATATTTTGTATATATCAGTCTAAATACGTAGTGCGAATATATATATATATACATATATATATATATATATATATATATATATATATATATATATATATATATATACAGGGTGAATAATATATAATCCAAATTCGGCGCAAGTCAGGGTGTCAAACATTGCGTCCACACCAAGCCCTGTGGCGATGGGCGAGCGGCAAAGCAGCAGGTGTGGAAATCACTGGGAGCTGTAGCTGCAAACCTGCACACAGGCGGCCCAGAAACTGGTCATACTCCACTCGACCGAAGCAGCGAGGGGGTGCAGGCAACTTGCTGGCCGACCGAGCAGTCCTTTTCATGATCACTCTGCTCGCCTCCATGGCATGAGGACGGGGCGATAAAAGGAGCCCTAAACATAGCTGCTTCACCATCACCCCTGGCCAGCATACCGCGGCTGGCGGGGTTTCCCTCACAGCGGTCGAGACATGAGAAAGAAAGGGTTGGTGCTTACCTTAGCATCATGGAATGTTCGTACTTTGCTCGACAACACCAGAGCTGACCGACCCGAGAGAAGAACTGCTCTCGTAGCAAGGGAGCTTGCTCGTTATAAGGTAGACATCGCAGCCCTCAGTGAGACTCGCCTCTCAGACAAGGGTCAACTGACAGAGTCAGGTGGCGGCTACACCTTTTTCTGGAGTGGACGCAGCAGCGAGGAGTGCAGAGAGGCTGGTGTGGGCTTCGCCATCAAGACTGAGCACGTGAGGAAGCTGGTCAGCATCCCGGATGGCATCAATGACCGGCTGATGAGGATGCAACTCCCCCTCAGCAAGGCAAGAACCGCCACACTGATCAGCGCCTACGCACCAACCATGACTAACCCCAAAGATGCCAAGGACCAGTTCTATGAAGATCTGGAAAGCCTCATCTCTGCTGCTCCGCAGAGAGAGAAGCTCATCGTCCTCGGCGACTTCAATGCCCGCGTTGGCACAGACCATTCCACTGTGGACCGGGTCCTTGGCCACCATGGAGTGGGCAAGTGCAATAGCAACGGCCTACGGCTGCTCAGCCTTTGCACTGCACACGACCTTTCCATCACTAACACTATGTTCCGCCTACCCACCCGTAGCAAGACGTCGTGGATGCACCCACGCTCCCACCACAGGCATCTAATCGACTACGTCATCATCAGGGCAAGGGACAGGAGAGACGTAAGGTTGACCAAGGTTGCGTGTGGTGCCGACTGTTGGACACACCACCGCCTGATCATATCCAAAATGTGCCTCTACATCCAAACCAAGAGGCAGCCTCAGGGTCAGAAAGTCACAAAGCGCCTTGACGTGGAAAAACTCAAAAGTCCAGATGTCATCCATGAGCTACAGGAAGCAATCAACGACAAGCTATCTATCTCCCTCACCATCTCGAACACTATTGAATATCAGTGGGCACACCTCAGAGACTCCACCTACTCCATCGCTCTCGAAATCATTGGACCCAAGCAAAAGAAGCACCAGGACTGGTTTGATGAAAATGACTCTGAGATTCAACCCCTCCTGGAGGAGAAACGCCAACTTCTCCGTGCACATCAGAGTGACCCCAAGTGCTTCGCAAAGAAAGCTGCCTCCATCAACATCCGCAGCAAAGTGCAGGCTAGACTCCGCTCCATGCAGGATGCCTGGCTCAACGCCAAAGCAGATGAGATCCAGGAGCATGCCGATAGCCATGATATGAGGAAGTTTTACGATGCGCTGAGGGCTGTCTACGGTGCCCAGTCCTCTAGTTCCCCCCCTGCTTAGCTCCGATGGAACAACTCTCTTGAATGACAAAAAGCAGATCCTTGATAGATGGGCGGAGCACTTTAACAGCGTGCTAAACCGACCATCTTCCATCAACGATGAAGCCATCGACCGACTACGCCAGAAGCCTATCAACGAGGAGCCTGACATCCCACCCTCGTCAGAGGAAGTAAGCAAAGCCATCAAGCAGCTTTCCTCTGGGAAGGCCCCCGGCCCCGACTCAATTCCAACAGAAGTATACAAATCTGGTGGACCTACACTGCTTGTAAGCCTGACAGAACTCTTCCAATCCATGTGGGAGAGTGAAGAACTACCCCAAGATTTTCGTGATGCTACTATTGTTCATATTTACAAACGCAAGGGAAATCGTCAGTCATGTGACAACCACCGCGGGATATCCCTTCTTTCCATCGTCAGGAAAATCCTGGCCCGCGTCCTTCTCAACCGCCTGCTGGTGCACCTTGAAGATGGGCGTCTTCCCGAGAGCCAGTGTGGCTTTCGAGCGGGCCGCAGGACGACTGATATGATCTTTGCTGCACGCCAACTGCAGGAGAAGTGTGTCGAGCAGCACCGGGGCCTCTACACCACGTTCGTCGACCTGACCAAGGTCTTCGACACTGTTTGCCGAAATGGCCTCTGGCGGATCATGGAAAACTTTGGTTGTCCAGACAGGTTCATCGCCATTGTCAGGCAGTTCCATGGGGGCATGACCGCTCGTGTCCTGGATGACGGCGATCCCTCAGAGCCCTTCCCTGTGACCAACGGAGTCAAGCAGGGCTGTGTCTTAGCCCCGACTCTCTTCAGCATGTTTTTCTCTGCCATGCTCCAGGACGCTTTCAAAGACAGTCACTCTGGCATTGACATCAAGTACAGATATGACGGGAAATGTTTAACATCAGGCGAATGCAGGCAGTCACGAGAGTGAGGGAAACCATCATCAGAGACCTTCTCTTTGCCGATGACTGCGCCCTTAATGCCCCAAATGAGATAGAGATGCAACGTCAAATGGACGGATTCTCCACCAGTTGTGACAACTTTGGTCTCATCATCAGTACAAAGAAGACAGAAGTTATGTACCAACCCGCCCCAGGAGATGCATACCATGAACCCGGCAGCACTGTCAAAGGGCAGAAGATCCATGCTGTGGAGCAATTCACCTACCTTGGCAGCACCCTCTCCCGCACCGCCAACATTGACATTGAGGTTAACCATAGGATCTCCACAGCGAGCAGTGCATTTGGAAGACTTAGAGACAATGTGTGGAAGAGGAGAGGCATTACACTGGCAACCAAACTGAAAGTATACCGAGCAGTCGTCCTGACAACCCTACTCTACGCCTGTGAAACTTGGACGCCATATAAAAGACATGAAAAACAGTTGAATGGCTTCCACCACAGATGCCTCCGCAATCTTCTCAACATCCGCTGGCAAGACAGAATTCCTGACACAGAAGTCTTGAAGCGGGCGGGGCTACATACCATCACCACCATAATCCGCCAAACCCAGCTCCGGTTGGCAGGCCATGTCTATCGCATGCACGACAGCCGAATCCCCAAACAACTTTTCTATGGGGAAAAGCGGAAATGCAGGAGGCCAAAAGAAACGATATAAAGACTGCCTGAGAACCTCCCTTAAAGACTTTGACATCAGCCCCCAGTCTTGGGAGAGTCGCGCTGCTGAACGTTCGGCCTGGCGTTGCGCCATCAGCCTAGGAGCCGACAGGGCAGAGAATCAACGCATGACACACGACCAGCAGAAGCGCAAGAGGAGGAAGGAGAGAGCTGCCGGTTCACAACCTGCCGATACCGCCTTCACGTGTCCAGAGTGTAGAAGAGTCTGCCGAGCACGGATTAGCCTCATCAGCCATCTCAGGACCAACAAACCCCCGATGCCGAACTTATTGATACCTTGGTCATCGTCGACTTCGACGGACGAGCAAGAAGAAGATACAGGGTGTCCACAAAGTCTGGCTACATTATGTAGCCAGAGTTTGTGAAAGCATCCTGTAGATTATGTAGCCAGACTTAGTAATAATATTTTGTATTATTATTATTATTATTATTATTATAATAATAATAATAATAATAATAGTAATAGTAATAATAATAATAATAATAATAATAATAATAATAATAATAATAATAATAATAATAATAATTCTCTTAGTAGTCATTCGAAAACTAATAATATTCATGATCCTCTCCGGGGCAATATTCTCTCAATCATTGTCCCGCCTTATGTTCATCACAATGAAGAAAATTTAAACTCGCCGTATAAATTAACAAATTTATATAATATCTCGAGAAATTAATAAAGCACATACGTATATCGGAGCTACTTCAACTGTTATAAAGAAAAGAATATCAAACCACATATCTTCTTTTAACAACAAAAATTCTAATGATAACAAGGAACTTCTCCAAGCACTTTAATTACAAAATTAAGTCTAATAATACTCCCTTCTTAATTCAATGGACTATCCTAAAAATGGTTATTTCTTATACTCCAGGCTGTAAGTCATGTCACAACTGCACAGCCGAAGCAATAACAATAATTACTTCCCCTCAAAGTAGCAGTATAACAAACTTACAAACCGATTTAATTTCCTATTTCAAATATTAGACCAAATTTACATATGGCGAATTTTACATTACATACTTCTTATATTAACCCTTCGGATACATAATTCCATAATATTATAGATCGCTTTTACATACTTTCTTAGCACTTTATAACTTTATAATTTTCATTGTAATTCTTTCTCTCCCTTGTTTGCTGGGATTTTACATCTTGAGTGTATCCATGCGCACATGATATTATATTCATCTTATCTCAATTTTGTTTTTTTGCGGACTATTTTTCTCACTTTTAGTTGAGAATATTTGTTCGCAATAAATAAAATTAATAAATAATACTTATCTCAATAAGCATTCTAATTAATCTAATATATCCATCTTCCTATACATTTATATTTTTGTATGTATGTGTACTTATACTTTGCTATGTGCATTTACATACACACTTGCGTAAATATATATTTATTCTTATGCAGTTCTTTGTTTTTGCTTTATAACGGAGCATCTGGATCCCGGCCAATTTATCCCCTATAATTTTGATGTTATCCACTTGAAATCCTTTTATTTATTTATTTCTAATTTTTATTTTTGTCACAACTTTAAATATCTTCCCAATCTAATAGATAGACGCTTCCGCGTTAAATTCATACCTCCTAACTTAGAAACAATGTATAATTTATGACTACTCATTCCACGCAATTAAAATCTTTTTATCTTGTGACTCGTGCTTATTATTACATTTTAAGACCATTACTTTTCTATTTCACTTGACCCACTTCAACGTTATTCTGTCTGGGTCATTGTGACATTGCCTTTTCTATTCTAAACATAACTCCATCACCGCTCATCGCTTCTCTTTCTTTATTCGTATTTAAGAAGTCGGCGTCGACAGAAGCGTCTTGATATCTCTGCATTACTCCAGTCATTAAATAACAATTTTACAATTGATTTTTCTAAGTACTGCACAACGGGTCGTTGCGGATAATTCTAGTGCAAACTTTTGGTAGCTTAATCCTATTTTATTTCTAGTTGTAAATAGCACTAATGATTATTAATTATTCTTACTATATATTACTCTAAGTTTCACTCAACTTTCCGAGTTCGACAGAAACATTCTCGAGTTCTTTATATGTACCTAAAGAATGTTGGAGGTGGCATTGACCAAAACGCTGTGAGAATGACACTCAAGAGTCTAATAAAATTAATCAAGTAATCAATCCAATTAATACGAATAACCATTGATGTCTAATCCTTCTAATTTTTCGACTAATTCTTTTCCACTACATCTACTACGATAATAACGGGTGGAATTGTAGGTTTTCTAAATCATTTACATTTTTCTGTTATCCAAGTAGTCCGAAGAATCCAAATAATACGAATAACGAATCCTCATCTAAAAGTTAAGAAGCATAAAAACAGAATATTTTATCGAAAACCGAAATAGACGGTGTAGCTAGCATAATCATATTACTTGGCTATGCAGATTTCACACCTGGGATTTCGGCTGACATTCGCTACATTTTTGCCGGCGTGCTAATAGAATTAATATTGACAATCCATTCAAAAGTAGGGCAATCTATGATTAATCTTCTGTTTTATTATTCCAAGTAATACTTTCTTTCGTTTCATATTAAGAGTGGATTGCTTCGCTGAAAAACATCATACGTTCTATTTTCTCACGTCCTGCGTTTTCATCCTTTTCTCTCAGAATTGGGTGCATCTTCTTCTCATGTAACTAGGACATATGTACCGATTTATGTTTTACTTTTTCCCGGAGATTTAAGCAATTTCTTACCTCATATAAATATCAATACGCTTGTTTGTTAAAGCAACATACGTTACATTGCAAATCTCATGGAACATTTTAAAACAATATTTACTATTGTAAATATAAAACAATTCGATATTTTCGTGAAATTATGACCCCAATCGTCTACAAATATTAATGCCTTCTAAACTTCATTTGAGCTCTTTATGTAGACACTGAACTTTACTATAGAAATAAATGCCAAAACAGTGTTTTCGTGCCATATATAAAAAGCTTATATAAAAAGAGTAATTATATTAGTTTGTGTAAAACCCTGACCCTAAGTGTAACAAATTAGCCTCCATATATAGTCAATAATTCTCCGGTACATGAAAAAGAAACTTAATATATCTCCAGCGTCGAGTAATATTGTTGAAAGATGGACATTTAAGGGTAACAAGTGCATTTTTCGAGGCGGTTTCACTTATAAAACATGTGCGCATTGTTTTGTTATATAACTAAACATATTTCATCTGGGTACCGTGAAACTTAAAATAAACAAAATACGATCAGGTACGAATAAATATTTTCTGACTACAAGTTCCAATAATCTTTTTTTATAGAAATGTTATCATTAATTAAAAAATATATATTAATATAACACAACATATACAGTTGTGCCCGATATTATTCATACCCCCCCTTGAAAATTGAGTTTATTAGGTGTAACTTTGTTAGAATTTATTGTTTACGTCCATATTGATACATATTCTTAATAAACCTCTTCTGATCATTTTCGTCATTTTAAAATCTCGGGATACTTGTAATAAAAGAAATATACAGCTATTTATAAAATCTGCAATGTTCAAAAATAATCATACCCCCTTATTTTTTCAGTATTAATCGAGTTTCTGACTGTTTGTTTCTTGTTTGATTCTTATTTTGAATGCTTTTATACAACCTTTGATTAATTTCATTTCGTTTTTTGCATTTTTCAGAAATTAAAATGATATCAACTGAAAACCAATAAAAGAATAAAAATTATTAGAATGGGGAAGAAAAAAGAGCTTAGTAATGATCTTAGGACTAAAATTGTGAATTCACATAAGGATGGTTTAGGTTAAAAGTCAATTTCCAAGAAATTTGAGGTCCCTACAGCAACAGTACAGAGCATCATCAAAAAATTCCAGAGCCACCACACAACCAACAACTTGATTGGTAGAGGAAGGAAAAGGAAACTGTCTGCTAGAGC
The DNA here is from genome assembly GCF_053919585.1 of Euprymna scolopes. Classification (NCBI taxonomy): domain Eukaryota; kingdom Metazoa; phylum Mollusca; class Cephalopoda; order Sepiida; family Sepiolidae; genus Euprymna; species Euprymna scolopes. The sequence continues at coordinate 10,523,800 of NC_136484.1, read as the reverse complement.
CACCAGGAATATTGTAAGAAGTGTTAATGCAAATCCAACCACCACTACTAAGGACATTTTAGAAAATCTGGAGTCTTCTGGCATAAAAATATCAAGGCAAACATTGCAAAGGACTCTGCATGAAAATGGTCTGAAAGGAAGAAGACCAAGAAGGACTCTATTGCACACCGGAAAACACCTTGCAGCACGTCTAAAGTTTACTAGGAACCATGTGAATTCTCCAGAGTCCGTTTTCTCAAGTATTTTGTGGACTCACGAAACAAAAATTGAATTGTTTGGCCATATGGATGCTTCTTACGTTTGGAGGAAGAAAGGAGAAGCTTACAACCCAAAGAACACCATACCCACGGTGAAACATGGTGGTGGTAGCCTAATGTTTTGGGGCTCCTTTTCGGCTAGTGGTCCAGGTAGTTTGGTCAAGATAGATGGAACCATGAAGAAGGAGCAATATTTGGAGATACTCCAGAAAAACATTAGACAGGATGCGGAGAAGCTCCATTTAGGACCAAACTGGGTCCTTCAACAGGATAATGATCCAAAACATACTGCCAAATAGTCAAGAAATGGTTTGAGGATAATCAAATTAATGTTTTGGAATGGCCTAGCCAGAGTCCCGACCTGAACCCTATCGAAAACCTCTGGCACATATTGAAAACTGAGGTTAAAAAGCGGAAACCTAGAAATTTGAGGGATTTGGAGAACTACTGCATTGAAGAATGGTCAAAAATCAGTGTTGATGCTTGTAAAAACCTTGTTGATAAATATCCAAAACGGTTACAGGCAGTTATTAAGAATAAAGGGCATGCTATTGACTATTAGTAAGAGAGGTATGAATAATTTTGAACTAGTGCCATTATTGTTTTTCTTTGTATAATGTTTCAAACTTGCATAATTTATTTATTTGTTGAGTTTAAATTAAATGCTTATGCTTGATTTATTGTTTGAAATCCCTTTAATATTATCTACCTTCTGGTTTGAGCAATAATCTTATAGAAATCTCAAAGATCCGAGGGGTATGAATAATATCGGGCACAAGTGTACATATTACAGTGCATTATTTATTCTGTTATTTTTCTTTTCTTTTTAAAGACTGTCTATTCTTCATGGGATACTTTTAATTATTTACAGCTATTAGTAAAAGTAATGATGCCGCGTTGTGATAAACTAAGGTTAAGCAGTGGCATACAAGGCGGAAAACGTTTGACACAACCAAAAGGTTACTTATCATTATGTCTACTGCTGATTTATCGACTAATCCATGTTAAAAGAGTATCACTTACACCATTACTTTTCCACTGGAGAGTTTATTCCTCAGTGGTATTTTAATAAATCCCATTTTTTTTACCATAAAACACTGTTTCAAAGAGTTAAAACACACACTAACTTAAACAATGGCTGCTTAGTAGTATGAATCAAACATCACCTTCCTTATATACAAGAAACACACACTTAATCAGTGACAATTTAACGAAATAAACTTTTCACAATCCTAGCACATTAGGTTTTTTACTTTTGGATATATAAATTCCTATGTCTACGATGAAAAATGAAATAAAATAAGCTACAAGGTGTTCCAAAGAAGCTCATAGTTAAAAAAGAAAACATAACTTAATTTTTCATTTTGTGTGTGTAAAATATAAATTTAGTAAATATCTTGTTTTGTATATGATAAATTTTGAAAAAAAAATCTGAGCACAATGACTGCCTTTTATTGATGTTAACATCATATATTGTCGAGTATAATTGTTCTCCAAGTTAAAAATGTACTTGTTTTTATGAATCGTAATAAACTTTAAAAAAAATAAAGTCTTTTTTTATAATGAAAATGTCTTTTTTGTACAAATTTGGTAAATATTGAAAATATCTAAGCTTACCGAATGATTTTCGTAGAGGTCCAGAGCATATTTAGTATAGTATAATTATTCCCTAAGTTCCAAATATACTTGGTCTGTATATACCAATCGTAATAGTGTACAAATTATTACGGTTGGTATATAAAACCCGAGTATTTTTGGAATCTGTAGAATTATTATACTATATATAAAATAAAATACGTATAGAATACGTTTGAACCAAATTAAAACGCAAATTATTACAATAAACAAGTGTTTATTTTAAGATACATATTTTGAAGTAAAACTCTCTTGTCATATGTGTTTTCTTTTCTTCCTTTCCATGATGTTTAGTTGAATAAAGTTGAATGCAGTGTCTGCATGATGTTAAATGCGGTGTTGTTTTTGTAATGCCGGAGGAATGTGCTTGGCCGAGCGATTTGAAAATCAAGATAGATTGTTTTCTTTTTATTCGTGTTAGAAGCGGTTACTGACATTTGAATTTTAAAATAAAATGCGAATGGCATACGTTTGAAGCCAAAGTACAACGCGAAATTATTAAAATAAACAAGTGTTTATTTTTAAGAGATATATTTCAGAGTAAAACTCCCTCGTCATTCAAAGCTTCTAACACGGATTAAAAGTATCACTGCATAATCGCGTTGACACACCGGTGCTGTATGTGCTCTCGTCTTATCTCGACATTTGTTTCCTCTCGTCCTGTACATAAGCATCATTTGCCACTAATATTTAACAATTTCGACTCAGCAGAAGTGTAATTGGAGATTACGTACCTCCTGCTACAGAGATTTCACACGGGCACACCTTCGTGGGCATCCATAGTCTGTCAAAGACTGAAGCAGCCTCTTTATATCTATATATAACGTGTATGAACGTGTATGTCTGTCTGTGTGTATGTGTGTCTGTCTGTGTACATTCCCCTACGCAATAACTCTGTCAATTTTAAGTCTACAGACTCGAAATTTCATATACAGCGTACTGAGATTTGGGAATATCTATGTGATCGGTTTTCGGCCAGAGATTTTGCTTTTGCAGGGTCAAAGTACAACGATTTGACCTTTGAGAACTCTACCAAACTTCTCCCACAATTTTAGGTTTAAACACTTGAAATTTCAGATATAGGTTCCTTGAACATGGATCTAACTTAATAACATGATTTGAGCCCAAAACAATAAATGTTAAGCGGTCATAATAGGGGTCAAGTTTAAAAAATTGACCGCTTTTTTTTTTTTTGCTCAACATACACCTCAAAACACCCTGGCGACACCGGGCTGAAATGCTAGTATATATATATATATATATATATATATATATATATATATATATATATATATATATATATGTGTGTGTGTGTGTGTGTGTGTGTGTGTGTGTGTGTGTGTGTGTGTGTGTGTGAATAAGAGATGAGAGGTCGAAATTAGATAAAAATAAAACATTAATTTACTTATCAGATCAATAAAGAGGACAGTAAATTCAAACAGCGGGAGTATTGACAAAACTCTATTAAAATCACATTTATCTTCTGTGAAGATGTTATGGGAAATTCACAACTTGAGACATCTATTATCTAATGGGCTGAAAAATGTCACTTTAGCATTATTAAGGTTGATAAATAGATATCCTCTCATATATCAAAATGTTGGAATATTTAATTGATTTCGCCAGAAACCTCATGATTTCTATCTTCCATTTGCTGCGGATTGCGAACCCACCTGACTTATTTTTCGCTATTCTCTCGATCAAGGGCAAATTGTTTGATGGACGCCCGACTTTTGCAATCTAACATATCCTCAAAGCATAATTTCGACAGGTCAGTTGTTAGAAAGCGTTCGCATGACCTTGATTGTGTCGCGTTGACTAAACAACTCGGCAATCGCATCGAGATGTTTCAAAATCATGTAATGTGTTTCATTACATGGCATCGCCTGATTAAAAAAAACAAAATTAAAACAAAAAAACAAATGACGACGCTGTTTGCTCAGCAACCGACAAGGCTAATATGCTTCCCAACCGGTTTGCCTCAATCTTCACACTGGGCACCTCCAACCACCCCCTACCTGAATTTCCTATGCGGATAGACGTCACGCTAGACGATCTGAAAATCACCCCTGCTCAGGTGCATTCTATCATAAATAACCTTGACACTTAAAAAGCATGTGGACCTGATCTCATCCCAGCTGTTCTATTAAAAAAGTGCTCAGCCGAAGTAGCTCCAGTTCTCTCCAAACTCTACAACAAATGCCTTAATGAATCTTGCTTTCCGGGCTGTTGGAAAACTGCTTCTGTGGTATCAGTATTCAGGAATTCTGGTGAAAGAACTGACCCATCAAATTATCGCCCCATTAGCCTCCTCCCACTTTTTGCCAAAATATCTGAGACCTTAATTAACCATGCTCTAGTTCATCATCTTACAGATGCTCTTAATTAACCATGCTCTAGTTCATCGTCTTACATATGCTAAACTTCTGACTGACCAACAATATGGATTTAGACAAGCCCGTTCGACAGCAGTCATCCTAACCGTAATCTCTGAAGTATATACTACTCACTGGACAAAGGGGGAGAGGACAGAGCGGTAGCTCTAGATATATCTAAGGCTTTTGACAGGGTATGACATGAGGATCTCCTCAGGAAAATTCGATCATACAGTATCACTGGTAGAATACTTAACACAATTAAATCATTCTTAGATAAGAGAAAAAATCCAGGTTGTCCTCGACGGTCGTACATCTAAACAATATGATATAAATGCGGGCGTTCCCCAGGGGGATATCCTTTGACCTCTACTGTTCCTGATATTCATAAATGGCCTCCCCGACAAAATTTCCTCTGAGATGGGTATATATGCTGATGACACCACACTCTATAACAGGCACGACCGGATAAGAAATGAACACCTATCTAAAAAAAATGGCAGAAACACTAGAGGATGGCCTCCAATCTGTAGTGGAATAGGGACAAAAATTGATGATCACGTTTAATGCCGCCAAGACTAAACTAGTTTCATTCAATAATTACAAGAAACCTTATCTACCACATATAGCAATGGGCAACGACTCTTTATCTGAGAGTACATCTTGCAAACTCCTTGGCCTAACGTTCACAGGAAACATGAGTTGGAACAATTACATTAAAGGCATCGCCAGGGCCGCTGCAAGGAAGGTAGACTCTCTCTACCGTGCTAGAAAACTACTAAAACCCGAAAGTATCTGTCGTAAAATACGCTTAAATATTATATTTTAAATTACGCAGAATACATATTGATTATACCCAGAAATATTTAACCTTAAATCAATTAAGAAAAATTATGAAGAAAAGTACAAAAAGAAACTGAGATATGTGCTGCGAGTATTTTATGCATTTTATAAGAAGTTCACTTCTTGCGGGAAAAATAATCGAAACCTATTAGCAGTGTATAAAGTACGCTTACCATTACACTGCATTTCAGGCAGTGCTTCCAACCTAACTCATGCTTCACTTAAGTAAGCTCGTATTTGACGACCGCGCATGCGCAGTCGTGAAATAGTTAAAAACATACAAATTGTAGCGATTTAAAAAAAATATTTGACGCCATAGCAGTGTTTTGCCAAATGAAAATAAGATTAAAATGTTTTTCACATGTCTGAATTCTCTCAATATAAAAATTTAAGTTTGCAGATAAAAATTCGTTGAGTATATAGGTTGAGCAGTATCCTCACACACATATTCTTACTTTTATAGAATACTAATAGGCCGCATGGCGCAGCCCCATCGTAAAATACGTACACATAATATTTTTAACAAGTGTAGAATTGTTTTTAATTATAAAAAGGAATACCGTACGTATAAAATGTAACGTTTGCTTATTTAAAAAAAAAAAGTAAAAAAACGGAAAAATATTGAGACATGTGCGTACGTGTTTTCAAAACATCTACTCAGCAAACAGATGTTGTCACATTTCAGCACCTCACATGCCAAGTTGTTAAACTATTGAAAACAGATAAAAATCTGATGGCGTCCAACGTACTCATTTTTCAATTTTCACCACTTTAGCAAAACTTTTCTTTTGAGGATGAAAACAAATTTGAAAGTTTCCCACATGTCTGATTTTTTTAAATTATATTTTCACCCCAAACAAGGCATATTCCCACTTTGTTGTAGGGGGCTACTATCAGGGACGTAAGCATCAGGGGTACTGTGTAAGGAGTTGGGCAGTAAGATGTCGGTTCACGTTACACTTGAACTTCTGCATGCCAGTAAAGTTGGGGAAGCAGGGACCCGGAAGGGAGTTCAAAAGTATAGATGTCCTGGGGAAGAAACTACTGGAGTAGAAGCCACTATTACATCTAGGGATCTCTACCGTGAAGGGGTGGGATTTTGTTGTTTGTCGGGTTTGTCGGGGGTATTTACGTCGAGAGGGCACAAGTGCTTGCAGTTCGTCAGAGCGTTCACCGTTAAAGTACTTGTAGAACAGGCAGAGGGATGCAACATTTCGTCGATGGAACAGAGACTGAAGTTTAGATAACAGTTCAGAACCTATCAAATTGGCAGCTCCCTTTTGAACCTTGCCGAGGAGTGAGAAACTATTGGCAGATACACCAGTCCAAATATGACAACAATACTCCATACATGGCCTTATAGGGATATATGATACTTTCGAGCGTTAGTAGCTTTCTTGCGCGGTAGAGAGAACCCACCTTCCTCGCAGCGGTCCTGGTAATACTCTCAATGTAATTGTTCCAACTCATGTTTTGTGTGAACGTTACGCCAAGGAGTTTAAAAGATGTACTTTCAGATAAAGAGTCATTGGCCATTGCTATTGGTGGTAGGGAAGGTTTCTTGTAATTATTGAAGGAAACAAGTTTAGTTTTGGCAGCATTGAATGTGATCACCCCTTTTTGTCTCCAAGTCATCCTCTAGTGAATATACTCCATACTGAATTTTAAGTGTGTAGATCAAAATTCCGTAGAGTATATAGGAAGAGAAGTTTTCTCACAAACACACGCTTTCTAACATTAATAGATAAACAAGCATGCAGCCCGTCGTTGGCCAGTCGTTATGTACGAATAAATATTATATTTTAATAAGTGCAGAATTCTTTTTTTATTTAAAAAAATACCAAAGGTGTTAAACATAAAGTTAAATTCCTTAAAGTAACAAGAAGAAACTGAGACATATGCATGCGAGTATTATGTTTTTTTCTAAACAATTCACTCATGTAATGAAAAAAAAGAAAAAAAACGAGCTTTAGTCGAAACGGAAACAAAGACACTGAGTAAATTATGATAACCATTAGACCAGCTTTACATGCGGTTCAGAGAGTGTTTTCAACCAACTCATACTTTACATAAGGAAGTTTACGATCTCGCATAAACAGTCGTGAAACAATTGAAAACAAATGAAAACCGAGTGGCCCTCCTCATATAATTTTTACATGTTGACCCCTCAGCAGCCCTTTTTTACCGGAGGAAAACGGATTAAAAATTTTCAACATGTCTGACTAACCTAGATACTAGATTTCAAATCTGTAGATAAAAAAATTCGTAGAGTTTTTAGGTTGAGACCTGTCTTCGTACTTTTGTATTTGTCTTTGTACGTATTCTTACTTTTATAAAATACTAAGAGGCCGCCCGGCGTTGCCAGATTGGAAAATACGACAAATATATTAATTTAATTAATGAGTAACACTACTTTAATATAAAAAAAATGCTATCTAAGGTATTAAATGTAATGTTAAATTCCTTAAAAAAATGAATAAAAAAGAAACAAAAACGGAAAAAAACTGAGACGTGTTTATGCGAGTATTATATTTTGTCTGAACAGTTCACTTATTTTCATTAAAAAAAGGCTTATTGAGAATATAGGTCGAGAAGTCTCCTAACACACGCATTTTAACTTATACAGAATACTAGCAGGCCTCCCAGCATTGCCCGATCGTAAAATACGAATGCATATTATAATTTAATTTCTACAGAAATTGAGACATGTGTATGCAAATATTAGGATATTCTAAACAGTACACTTCTTGTAAGTAAAAAAGAATGCACGAGCTGAGATTGAAACTAAAATTTAATCACAGGGAATCAAGTACGAGTACCATTCGGTTAGAGTGATAGGGTTTTCCCAAGGTGTTTTTATACCGACAAAGAATCTTTAATGTGAACTATTCACGCATGCGCAATCGTGAAATAGTTACCAAACAGAGAAAAATACGACTATTCACATGCACGAGGTTTCCAATGTTGACCCATTTAAAGTACTTTTTTTTTCCGGATGAAAACGGATAACAATTTCACATCTGAATAACCTTTATATTTCGAATCTGTAGACCACAAGTTCGTTGAGTATATAGGTTGAAAAGTATCCTCACACACATTCTCACTTATATAGAATACAAGATAAGACTAGCAGATAAGATAGGACTTGCATGTTGTGAATGTAAGTAACTAATATGTTAATTCATACAGAAACTGAGACATGTGCATGCGAATATTATTATTATGTTCTTTTTTAAACCTTTCATAAGTAAAAAAAGATACTCTTCAAGCTAAGATCGAAACTAAAATCTAAAACCAGTTAGTCAAGACAACCATTAGACCAGAGTGATATAGCCCTTTAAGGTTTTTTCAAACTACTTATCTTTAACATAAGTAATCTGCAATGAGAACTCTTCATCCATACTCATTCGTAAAACAGACAACAAACAGATAAACATCCGATTGCTCCTACGTACTAAATTGTCATATTTGATCCCTTAAAAGCTTTGTTTTTGGAGGAAAATTGGATTAAAAAGTTTTACACTTGTCTGATTATCGTAAACACCAAAATTAATATGTGTAGATTAAGAATTTGTAAAGTATATAGGAGGAGAAGTTTATAGATATTCTCGAGCTATATTAATATTGAGTAAAACGATTCATAATTGTTAATTAAAAATAAGATTCAAAAGAAGAAACAAACAAAATCCACTAGAGTGTACGATCGTTTCAGAAACGAAGTTCATTTTATTTAAAATGACAATAAGTATTGACAATATTTGATAAAAGTTTTTTCCTTTACAAACAAAGTCTCTTCATCAGCAAAAATGGGGGGCATTTAAAGACACTAGTATTTTAATCGTAAGGCAGGCATTCCTTTTTTATCTCCATTATAAAATCTGTTTCGATGTCAGTCAGTCTATCTTTTTGCATGCTGTTATATTTAAAGATAATAGCATGCCGAAAATTGATTGACTTAAATTGGTGTCAATATTTATTGTCAATTTAAATAAAATGAATATCGTTTCTGAAATAATCGTACAATCTAGTTGATTTTGTTTGTTTTACCTTTTGAAACTGATTTTAATTCACAATTATGAATATCTATAATATAAAGCTGAATGTGTGTGTGTGTGTGTGTCTGGTCACGAATAGGCTCTTATATGGTTTACTATTAAAAAAAAAAAATGATTACATATAATAATAGAAAATGTATCGAGCCACAGGAATGGGTATGTTTGATCTGGCAGAACGGTGGTTCATTAATATTATGGGAGTTGCGTTCGCGCCTGGTCCACAGTCCACAAAGTATGGAAATAAAAAAAATTAAAATTAAGAACAAACGTTTACAAGTGTTTGTGATATAGATGTACATGATAATACTTTTATAAGTATGTTTTAGCTTAAATAATGATGGTATAATAAAAATGTGGGGTCTGCGTTCGCGCCTGGCCTCCATAGAATGGGAATAGGCACAGACTTTAAAGTGTAACAAGGTTTTTAAATATAGATCCGCAGAATATTATGATAAGTGTTTCAGTGTGAACAGTTATAGCATAATAAATAATAAAGGGGTTATCTATTTTCTTTTTCTTTCCTCATATTTTGCTTTGGTTTTGATACTTCCAAATTCAACCCAAATTTACAACCCTTCCTGTTCATAACCTATCATACTTTCATAAATAAGAATCCCTTTTCTGTAGGCTGTTTTTGAACCCAGTCAACGACGGGCACTTTTGCTAGTATATATATATATATATATATATATATATATATATATATATATATGTGTGTGTGTGTGTGTGTGTGTGTGTGTGTGTGTGTGTGTGTGTGTTCGTGCGTTTCTCTAAAAAGACAGTATTATTATAATTGCACATGGGTAACTATTTTTAGTGGATTTTAACATTTTCGTATAATGTGCTTTTATAATGATTGAAATTAAATTAGTTTTATAATGTTTATCACGTGAACTGAGCTAGTTTTTCCAAAGTTTCTAAAATTACGCCATAAAGAAGTATATGTAAAAATGTGCATATTAATTTCTTTTGTGGAACTGAGCAGACGTAGATTTATTCTTTTGCTACACAAAAAAGGGGAAGAAAACAACTAATACAGTGTAATAAAAATACACTAAAAATATTCCTTTACAAAAATATAAGCTTTGTTATTATATTTAAACCTGTATATGAAAGAAGTATTGCAAATTCTGCTACTAGGTTAGAGAGAGGGATAACTTGATGGTGATTTCTGCTTACACTGCTGTTACTAATCTTCCTGAAATGTGAAACGCCAGAATGCTAGACAGCAAACGACACGTACGCGGCTCATCCATTATTAATACGTTCGGAAGAGTAGACATCTGCAAGTAATTTCTGTTCATTGATTATAATACAATTAAGACTTCATCTATTAAAATGAATCATTAATTACTTCATTTCATAAAAAAATAAAAAAATAGATATCAGATGAGCAGGACGGATAAGAAGTGCAACTCGTATCGTTATAAGAAAGATCCCCCTTTTCTTGTAAGTAAGAAAAACATTAGATAAGTAAAAATGAGATTAGATAGACCGAGATTCGAACCTCGTAAGCAAGCTTCAGGAATAGGGTCAGAAATGAAATTTTCGAATTGTTCAGTTTTCACATAAATTAGTTTAGATATGTTGTTTGAAAAGGAATTTAATTATTCAATTCTTTTTATGAAAACTGAATTAAAATATGGTCAGTTAGAAGAACGAACAATAGTAAATTTAAATATGTTGAAAAATAAGTTATGTCAGAAAATAAGTCAGAGAAAATTCATTGTCTGCAAAAGAAGTTTGGAAACAAGCCAAACAAATATGTTTAGGCCACATAAGTTCTCCACGAGGTCCAGCACGTTTTGAGCATGCGCATGACGTCATGGGAGAAATGAATTTTCAATATAGGAGCTAGAATCGAGAAGAGTTAGACAGACGGTTAGATAGAGTTGTAGACAGAGCTGGATAGACGGGCGAAAGAGCTGACATTGGTCAGAAGGGGTTCCCCCTTTGGAAGCGAAGGGTTAGAAAGTTTTAATTATGTAGCCGGCTTTTGAATTCTTGGATGTCATCATAATTGCAACCGGCCGAATGTAATAAAAGAACACAACGTATTTATTAACTGCGTCTTCGTGTTGTGCCATTCTTCAACAAGTACAGATAATCTGAAACATCCTTTATATGGACATTGTGCCCACTAATCGATAAACCATCTAGGTAATGTATCTTCTTCTCTATCATACGTAATGACTGTCCCCTCCTGTGTCATAAGAACTGATGCCCCTCCTCTCTAAATATATGTTATATGAGTCGACAGACTGTAAAAGGTATAAATGTCTCTCTCACTCCTCTCTCTTTCCCCCTCTCACTGTATCACATTTTCTCGTCTCTCCACAATATTAACACCCACCTATGCAACAGTATGACGTTTTGACAGTTTTATGATGAACCAGAAAAACTTATAAGTGATGGAATCTTGTTCCCAAAAATGTGACGAAACCCATTAGAATAGCAAAAAATAAACGCAATCTACTTATTACTTAATACACTTTATAGCTATTTAAATAAAATTATTGAATCCTAGTGTAATTAAATAGATTTCACATTTATTTATTTTATGGTTATATCCACTGGTGAGACGATGAAATTGTCACCCTAGAAAAGACGACATGGCCAGTTCTGCACAAATCCAAAGAGCGATAGAAGCCTTCTGTCATATCTGAAGGTTACACAATGTGCAAAGAATGAAATCGAAGACGCGCCGCTTTACAGCTCATGCTCTCTACCGAACCAAGTTATAACAACAGAACAATTGCAAGAACCCGCAAAATACATTGCTGGGTTGCCAGGAATAACAGGGGCGTGGTCAGATAAATGAAAATAGAATTTACGGCCATGATTATGGTTTTTGGTGTGGTTTAAATAAGGGCTATATTATCTTTGAAGTCGGCTTGAGAGTCAACCCCAAAGTGTACTCGGATGTACTGAAGAGTGTGGTGATCTTCTGGTGCATTGAGGTGGCCACTGGCAGAAGTTTGGCAACAGAACCCGGCGCCGACGCACATATCCAAAGAAACCCAGGCTTGGTTTCAGAAGGAGTGCTATGGCACTGCACACTTCATTCACTGGCCTTCCTACTCCCACGACCTGAACCCGCTGGACTCCGTCGTTTGGTTATATGTCGAGAACATCACAAACATAACCCCCTACAACACAACGCCAGCCTGATCTCCGCCATCCGCTTACTATTTCCCGAGATCCCGTCGGCGCTTGTGAAAAGGCACGTTCCAAATTCCGGACTTGTATCGAGGCGGTGATTGATGCTGAAGGCGGCTACATCGAATGGCGTACAGCTCTACTACACAATTAAACTACCTTAATTCATTTTTTCAATAAAAGGTTAAAAATATTGTAGTCTTGTTTGCCTTAGTGCCGCAACTTTATCATTCCAATATGTGATTAATTGTCTAGCAGAAAAATAATTCAAGACGCCATTTGGCTTAACAGGTATGGATACGAAACCATTTTGGTAATACCTGCGAAGTTTACCGTTTTTGGTGGGTAGCTGATTTCCTCATAAGTAAACGGTTTATGAAATAATCAATCCGTGCACCGGATTAAAACATACTATATATCGCATAGTATTTCCTTATAGAAACCCGTATCTGAACTTCCTTCTGATAACCCACATGATATTGTTTCATTTAGACGTAGCTTAACTTCGACCATATTTATGATTTTATCCCAAGACAATTATATATTTAAAGTTACCTTAATTTGTTTCTTTGCCGAGTTTGATACTTAATTTTGTTTTGTTTCAGTTGAACTTTGTTATCTTATTAATCTCATTTGTCTAGTTCCCTTAAGTCACTTTTTCTTTTCAAGTATTTATTCTCTTATCAGAATAAAATAGCAAAAGAGCAAACACGCACACTCCCTATCCATTATTGCTTTATTATTTATCTACATTTTATTCTCTTGGCGATTTATTAAATTTGACACTTTTGAGAATTTCTAATTTATGTTATCTTACTTTTTTATGAATATATTTATTCCCAATCATTTTCACATTTATTTTCCTAATTGTATACTTACTTTTATCAATCTATAATTCATAAAATAAATCGCAAACGAAAAACTAGTGGTCATAAATATTTCGAATTGTATCATTTAATTGAGAAGCAAATAAACACCGTCAGCTTAAAAAATGCGGATAGATGCTTCAGATTTTATTCGTTTTCATCAGATACATATATGTTTTAAAAATGTTTCTGTCCCTTGGGTTTTATTATATTTAGTGTTGTATGCGAAGCTTTCCGAATTAATCACGCTCAATAAGTTTTCATTTGGGAACACGCCAGAAAATAACAGAAAATCCCTGAAATGAACGGAGAATTCTAATAACAACGCAACAATCATTGGGTAAAATCCCAGGAGCACAAAGAACTATTCGAATCGTGTTACCTTCTATAGTATAAACCTCAGCTGTCTGTTTAAATGTATATATGTATGTATGTATGTATGTATGTATGTTTGCATGCCTGTCCAAATGTTTCGACAAAAGCGACATATATTTACGAGATTGATAACCTTTTGAAGCCCGATCCTTCGGACGACAAATATCGAAAAATTGGCTTAAACAATAATTCCTTCAACCTGAACGCTTTCACAGGGAGATTTTGCTTTTTTTGCTGACATTTACGAAAGTCAACCTTTCTTTTCGTTTGACAAGCCTTAATTTAAATATTCGTCACTTCCGGTGTAGCGATATGCGCCACAGCAATGACGTCACATTTTTGTTTTCACGTTCTTTTCCTCCTTTGCGGTACGGGTTCGAGCCTGCCTGACTACTACCATTTTTATGTTTTGCTTACCACACACCTCCGAACACCCGGGCAACGCCGGGCACCCAAGCTAGTTTAAAGATATTAAATAAAAAAAAATATGTTAAAATACAAAATTGATATACTGTGCTGAGAAATTTAGTTTATAAAGATAATTTTTCTATTTCTTTTTATCTATTTGATTTTATTAATTTATTTATTTTCGCTGTTATACTCATCTTTATAGTTGTTGCTGTTTCAAAACGTTTCGGCCAACTATTGTTCTGGCCTTCTTTAGGTGATTACCCTCGATGGGATAGGAAATATGATTCTCTAAAGTGTATCCTCAGTATTCACTGCTCTCCATAGTTTTTGTTTTCTCATCACGTTTTGGCCAACTAATCCTCGTGACTGGGTAGGATTAAAACCGCTTTTTTTCAGGCAAAAGTAGAGATTTAACGCCTCTATCCACTGTTTATGGCTTTAAATGATGATCAATGTTGGATTTTTTAGTTTATAAATCAAAGTTATCGTTCTTCGATCGTCGAGTCGGTATCGAATTGTATTATATATTATAATTTTTATTCGAATCTTTTGAGATAATTTGTATATTGATTTATTAATTTGAAGACTGTTATCCTCATCTTTCGTGTGAAGTAGACCTTTATGTCATACCCTATCAAAAGCCGTTGGCATATAAGGAGCAAAACAAATAATATATAATATTTATATATTTTATTGAGGAAACAAATATTATATAATATTTATATATTGTGTCTCATATTTCTTAAATCATTTTTTTTATTAATTAAGCTTTTATATGCATCAAATGGATCGTGTCATTGATTCACTGTTATGATATCTCATTGTAATACAACTTCCTATCCCTGCAGCTTAATTTCAAGGACTGTGAGGTTGTGGAACTCTTTTCCTGCTGATTGTTTTTTCTCCTACTTACAGCCTGGTCTTTTCAAGACTAAAATCAATAGGCATTTCCTGTCTTTACAGTAATAAGTTTTGTACATATAAGCTACATATATCAAGTGGCTTCACGCCTTGTCCTAGCAATTTCCAAATATATATCTTTTATAATATAAAGCTGAATGTGTGTGTGTGTCTGGTCACGAATATGGTTGAATATTATAGAAAACTGATCACATATAAGGATAGATGATGTATCGAGACACAGGGATGGGTATGTTTGATCTGCATAATGATGATTCATAAAAATTGTTGAGTCTGCGTACGCGCCTGGTCCACATAGTATGGAAATAAACAATTAAAAACAAACGTTTACAAGTGTTTTTGATATAGATGTACAGAAGAATACTTTCATAAGTATGTTTCACTTAAATAGGGATGGTATAATAAAATTGTGGGGTCTGCGTTCGCGCCTAGTCTCCATAAAAGGCGCAAACTTTAATAAAGACTTTTCATATCTATCTGCGAAAGTATACTTTGATGATTATGTTTCAGCTTGAAGAAATATGATATGATAAAATTATGGAGTGTTCGTTCGCACCTGACCTCCATAGAATGGAAATATGTTTCAAAGTTTAACAAGGATTTTTAATATATATCCACAGAATATTGTGATAAGTGTTTCAGTGTGAACAGGTATGGTATAATAAATTATGGGGTTTATCAATTTTATTTTGACTTACATCATATTTTTTTTGGTTTTGATACCTCCAAATTAAACTCAAATTTACAACCCTTTCTCTTCATAACCTATAATACTTTCATAAATCAGAGTCCATTTTCTGTAGGCTGTTTTTGAACCCATTCAACGACAGGTATTATTGCTTGTATATATATATATATATATATATATATATATATATATATATATATATATATATATATGATTACTTGTAAAACAATCGTGAATAATGAGAGTCCTAGGACGAGCCTTTTAATGTAATTTGGCCGTTAAAGTCAATCAGTAATACTTTAAATAAAAACTTATTAGTTGTTTCAGCGTAGATAAATAAAATTGCTGAACATAACACTTTTCCATCGGTTATTTGTTGATTAAAACCAAGGTATATTTAAACGAAAGCTCATTTGTAGAAACTTTACTTGAATTTTGATCAGATTTCACTTTAAATCACTACAAATTATGGTGAATATTTATTGACATCTAATTTTCCTCTAAAAAATCATAGGAATCTTAATATTAAAGATAAAGATTAAATGCATTTTTTACTCCTTCAATAATTTTAAGATAGACACTATCACAACCTTAGATAATATTTTAGAAAATTCATAACTATATGTTAAGTAGTTTAGAAAATTCAGTGTTGTAATATATAAAAAAGAGTACATAAAACCTGTCGCAGTAATATTGCAATTATTTCCCCAAAATGTTGGGTCGTAGAAATTTTATGTTCTCTTACGAAGCTCAAAATAAAAATATAATTTTACTACGCTATATTCTTAGTTTTTCACCACTTATCAACGAAAATACCACTCGAGAATAGCAGTTAATGAATGCACGGTTATCATCGGGAGAACAGTGGAGTAAACATAAGCAAGGGGAGTTGGTGTAGTTGGATTATATAAGGAAGCAGATTAACAATAACTTGCTTACAATAGTCTTGAAGACACGCATATTTCACTCAGCTGGAAGGCAGGTCAGCAGAACAAAGTTTCTCCAGTGGACTAATCTGGTAATGCAATCCTCTACCTTTATAAAGCTCAAGTATATCCTAAGGTGAAATGTTATTGCCCCATCTGGACAGCAGATGCTCGGCGTACACTATTTTCGCTTGACAGAGGTTAAGACCGACTTCGTAATATGTTAAGGTATGTGCTTTTCTCTTTCTTGCAACCTCTTTCCCACAGAAGAGAGGTTGCTAGCTTGTATCTGCTCTATCGTTATTTTTTATGCGTTGCTCATCTATGCTCCAGTCGATAGTTGCCCTTGACAAAGTTTCACAAAAATACTCGTCTGGCAAATACTACTATCAACAATTTCCCGAATTCTCTAACTTTTTCCGGTGACCATAGCAACGGATTTGATGCATGTGATCCATTTCAGATCAGGATTTAAGGTAATACGTAGCAGCTTATCTAAACATAGTGCTTCTCAAGACGATAGCCTCTAATTCTAATTGGGGCCAAATGAGTTTACAATTTCTGCTTATCAATATCTTCTCTTATAGACCTTTAAGAATGCAAGGATTTAATAATTGAGAAGGGGTGTTCAGATATTCCGTAGCTAGATATCGGGTAACGTAGCGATTTATGCCATACCCCATCAAAAGCCTTTGGTATGTCAAGAGCAGTTGTTCCAGATACGAAGCGATTCACTAATCCTGAGATATTACACTTCTCTCAGCAGCCAAAGATGGAGAGGAACCGAAACCATATTGCATGTAACTGTGCAAGTTATTTTGCCTCCGGTAGTTAACCATTTCTCTATTTATTACAGATTCCAGCAATTTAACCGTGATGCACACGAGACTTATTGGTATGTAGTGAGAGGGAGATGACCGATCGCTTGATTTTTTTTAATACTAAGTAGTCTGCTGAGGGTTTCCAAGGTGTTGGGAAGCAATATTTGCGGACAGCGTTCAAACAGCTTTTTCAATATAGACGACTAAACTGGTTCTCCCACTAGATTGTCTGGTGAGGAGGGTGGCTAGTCTCCCAGAAGGATAAAAAACAAGAGCTTACAACGGCCAACTAGCTCCACATGCACTTATATGCATGCGTATATATGTGTATGTGTGTGTATCTGTATGTGTGTGTATATATATGTACACACACACACACACATATATATATATATATATATATATATATATATATATGTGTGTGTGTGTGTGTGTGTGTGTGTGTGTGTGTGTATGTGTGTGTGTATTGCGCGGAGTTTGAAATCCCAGGCTGGTGTCTGACGCGGCATTCTTCACTTCATGGGTAGGTAGTGGCTCTTAAGCCTGGTTGACAGTCTACCTAAGTGATGCAAAACTCTATTACAAAGCCTGAGATGCAGCTGTTCATTAGTTCCGTGGCATATTTTGCACCAACTGATGTTATGGGCTGTTTCAAAAAGTGTGAATGGTTCTACACAAGCCATTACCACTTAAATCAAATCATTGTGTGGGTAGCCATGAGTTTGCTCACTCTGCCTTCCTACAACATCCAAAAAGCTAAACAAAAAGTTCCATCAGGCGAACTCCACTGGCGATGTGGTACTGGTGGTGAGACAGGTGGAGGCTACCACTGGAGGCCTTTAGTCGGTACTCTGCACAGTTTGCGGCGTAGTAGGTGATGGCCGTTCTTGTGTAAACATTTGTGAACAATTGCATAGTTCGTGCTCTCTACTATGTGGCAAAGCAGATCTTTTCTAGATGTAGCACTGCTTTCCCTAGAAAGGGATGGGGCGATAAAAGGAACCCCTAAAAAACATGTTCACACAAAAGCTTGTCATCTTGCTGCCGTTCACTTGCTATCCAATTGTGCAATCGAAATAGAAACTCAATTCGGAATACAAAGCATGCGTTCAATTTTGGAACGTGGAATGTAAGAACATTGCTAGATAGTGATGATTCTTTCAGGAGGAAGACGGCGCTAGTTGCACAAGTACTGAAACAATACAACATTGACATTGCTGCCCTGTCTGAGACATCTTTTGGGATCAGGGGAATGGAAAGAAATTGGCGAAGGTTACACGTTCTTTTGGTCAGGTTGGGAAGAAGGGGAGAGGCATAGTTCCGTTGTTGGCTTTGCAATAAAATCAAATATTGCTGACTCTCTAGAGGCTCTTCCTCGGGGCGGTGACGATCGTTTAATGACCCTTAGAATGGAACTCGCAGCTGGAACGGGACTGACAGTGGTAAGTTGCTATGCACCAACTCAGAAGAGGTAGAAGCCACAAACTTCTACGAAAAGCTTGGTGACATAGTAAGAAACGTAATCTTTCATGACAAGATCTTACTGATGGGAGATTACAATGCGCGGGTAGGCTCGGACAGGGAGACATGGGGAAATGTGATTGGGGCTCATGGTATGGGGAAAATAAATGACAATAAAATTCGCGTGTTGTCATTTTGTAGTGAACATGGACATTTCATTACAAATACTATGTTTCAGCAGCCAAATCGTTGTAAAAGCACATGGATGCAGCCAAGGTTCAAGCATTGGCATCTTATTGACTTTGTTATATCCCGGAAAAGAAACAGGAGATATATTCTTTTGAGTCGTTCATTTCATGACTCATGTTGGTTGCCGGATCACGCCCTTATTCGATGCAAGACATCACTGAAACTACGACCTTGGGTAGAAAGCATACAATTAAGATGCCAAAACCATTGAATATGAAAGAACTGAACACTGAAAAGAAAGAAGAATTATCTTCTAAGTTAGATGCGACGTTAAACGAAATTGTGATAAACAATGATATTGAAGAGTCCTGGAAGAAATTGCGGGATGCCATCTATGAATGTTCAAGCGAAGTGCTAGGACTTTCTAAGAGGAAGCATCAGGATTGGTTCGACGAAAATGACATTGAAATTCAGGGTATTTTCAACCGGATGCACTCTTCGCACAGGGCCTGGATATCAGACAAGAATTCTGCAGCGAGGAGGTCGGCTTATCTCAGTGTCAGGAGGGATGTTCGGCGCCGATTGAGGAAAATGAAAGAAGGTTGGTGGTCTGCAAAAAACTCTGAGCCCCAGGCTGCTTTTGATAGGAAAAGTGCGAGGGTATTTTATGAGGGTCTGAAACAAGTTTTTGGACCACAACAATGTGGTACTTCACCCATTATGGGAGCAGATGGTACAACCTTGTTGACAGACAGGAATGACATCATTAACCGCTGGAAGGACCATTTTGAAGGAGTGCTGAATTCTTCTACTGATGTTAAGGATAATGTTTTGAGTTCTATGCCTGCAAGAATCCAAATACCAGAACAAGATGCGATTCCTAATTTTCTGAAGTGCTCGCAGCTGTAAAAAAATGCTACTGAGAAAGTGTGCAGGTAATGATACCGGCTAAAATATTCAAGTTCTAGGGGGAACACACTTTTGAAAAAAAACTTTTGGAGTTATTCATAAGGATCTGGGAAAGCGGTTCTGTACGTCAAGATTTCAGGAACTCGTCAATAAGCCATCTCTTCAAGAATAAAGGAAAGCGCATTGATTGTGATGACTACCGTGAAATATCACTGCTCTCTGTGGCTGGAAAAGTACTAGCCAGTGTCATTTTGAACAGGATAATCATTCATCTAGTAGACAAAATTTATCCTGAGACGCAGTGTGGTTTTAGATCTGGAAGGGGAACCATGGACAGGATCTACTGTTTACGCCAAGTTGCAGATAAGGCACGTGAGAAAAATCAGGATCTGTTTGTCGTTTTTATTGATCTTACCCAGGCGTTTGACTCTGTCAACAGAGTTGCACTTTGGAAGGTTTTGAATAAAGTTGGAACCCCTGAAAAAATGTTAAATTTAATAATATCCTTTCACGAGAATATGGAGGCACGTGTTCTCTGAGGCATTCAAGGTAAACACCGGTATCTTTGCCATCTTCTTTTCAATCATGCTCGAGCATGCTTTTAAAGATAACACGCAAGGTGTCCATTTTGAGTTTAGAACTACCGGGGGTCTTTTTAATCATCAAAGATTCAAAACTAAAACACTAACAAGATGCAAAATGGTTCGTGATTTTCTTTTTGCAGTCGATGCTGCACTAGTGGCCACTTCATTTGAAGAAGCACAGGAATTAATTGACAAGTTTTCCAATGCCGCAAAAGCATTTGGTTTGACGATTAGTATTAAAAATACAGAAGTTATCTACCAACCAAAGCCCACCCTGTTGCAGCAATGTGGTGTGAATATTACGAGACCAGAATATATGGTACCGCCTCAGAAAATATTAGTGAATAGACATCCTCTAAACTATGTTAAATCCTTTGCATATCTCGGAAGTAAGGTGAATTTGTCAGCATCACTTGATGATGAGATATTCAGCAGAATTTCAATGGCGACTGATGCCTTCGGCAAACTGCGGTCAAGAGTATGGAATGAAAGAGGTTCGACTCTTAGTGTTGTAACTAACTCGTGTATATAAATCTCAGTTAATCGTGCAGTGATGGTTTCGCTACGCCTGTATGGATAAGAAGCCTGCACCCAATACCGTAGGTAGATTGCGCAACTGGATACATTCCATAAGCGTTGCCTTGTGGATTAACATGGAAAGACAAGGCGCCTAACTCGGGATTGTTTGCTAGGTGCGACATTTTCAGTATTGAGGCCATCCTGATGAAGTCTCAGCTTCGGTGGGCTTGTCACCTTGTTCGAATGGATGAAAACCGTATTCCTAAGTAACTAGCAAACAGTCAACTGAAAGAGGGTAATCGAAATATGTGTCATCCATTTCTGAGGTACAGAGATAAGCTACAAACAATATTAAGCACGCAGGTCTGAAGCCCAAAACCTGGATTTCTGCCTTTGGATTATTATGGACCATCTTCTTCAGCATGCAAAATCCGATCCCGCATTTGGCTAATTCCTACCCTCTGATGAGAAGGAAAGTATTTCTTCGAAACTCCGCGGAGTAAGGACTATCCACTTATCTAGTGTTTCCTTTTCAGATTAAATATGTTTTTAACTCATTTCAAAGTGTTTTTTAACATGTTTTATTAACTGTATGCTCGTATTATAAGCTCTATTTCCTATTTCGTTTTATCGAGCTTTTACATCTGGCTGAGATAACTTTATAAATATTAATTCTGTAATATTTATAATATACTTTAATTTTACCATCTTGGATCATTTGAGTAAATTTAAATGTAATTTTTATTTTATATATATATATATATATATATATATATATATATATATATATATATATATACACACGAGAGGCGTGCAATAAGTAATATCGCTGACCAACTTCCCATAGGAGTAGAGCAACGAAGCTTGGCACAGTTATTAGTCTTTCTCTATATAGGAACCACCCATAGTTATGCATTTCTCCCATCGTGTGATGCAGCTCTGGAGACCGCTTTTGTAGAACACCACAGGTTGGTTCTCCAAACACGACGTGACTTCAGAAATCAAGGCTGCTTTATCTTGGAAACGCTTTTCTTTCAAAAACAACTTCATGGCTGAGAAGAGGTTAAAGTCAGAAAGTGCAAGGTCAAGAGAGTAGGGATGATGGGGAGGTTTTAATAACCACACGCCCGTGCTTCTGATCTGGCGACATGCGTTGTCCTGCAGGAGGAGGGTACCTTTGCTGATCTTGGCCTGACTCTTGATTTTTATAGCTTCTCATATCTTCCTCAAAAGTGAAGCATAATAGGCTTCTGTTATTGTGGTACCCTTTGTCAGGAAATCTGTCATCACTACTCCGTCCTGGTCCCAGAAGACTGTGAGCATGACCTTCCCAGCGGAGGGCTGCACCCTTGCCTTCTTTGGAGGTGGTGAGTCCAAGTGCTTCCACTGCATTGACTGGATGTTGGTCTCTGGATCATAGTGATGGATCCAGGTTTCATCCTGTGTAATCAGTCTTTTGAAAAAAATTGACTCATCTTCTTGGCACATCTCCAAATTCATCCTCGAGCACTCGACGCGTTCTTGCTTCCGGAATAGTGTGAGCAACCTGGGAATCCATCTGGCAGACATCTTATGCATATGCAAATGGTCATGAATGATAATTTTCACAGACCCTGTACTAATATTGACATCTTGGGCTATTTGGCGAATAGTAATGCACCAATCTTCCAAAATGGCAGCCTCAACTTTACGGACAAATGCCTCATCAATGGCAGAAGGGGGACGACCAGGTCTAGGAGCTGTTTCATCAGACTTCCGGCCATGTTTGAATTCACGATGCCAGCGTTTTACAAGATCATATGATGGAGCATTATGACCATAAGTATCTTTCATTTCATCAAAAGTCTCCTGTGGTGTGGTCTTTTCAAATACAAAAACCGGATCACTGATCGACATTCAACAGGCTCCATTTCACACCTGACTCAGTTCAAACACCCGTAAAAGAAGAACGACACTTAGTTCAGGGCTATAATTTGCCACATAACCCGTAGAGATATAAATCATTGCACATACAAAATTTCAGCTAGATCAGACAAATGGAAGTGGGTCAGGGGCATTAATTATTGCACGCCCCTCGTATATATATATATATATATATATATATATATATATATATATATATATATATATATATATATACGTAAATGTATATTTCAATCGACTTTTCATTGATTCTTTTTATCATTCGGTACTATATATTTCACTTCTATTTTTAATATTTTATCCCCACCTGAAAGAATCGAAAGCGCTCGTGGGAACCATGGAACATTTGTAAATACCTTCCATCATGAAGTAAAAAAAATCTTACGAAAGATTGAAAAAATGAAAAAAAGAATCATTAAGCAAGGTATCTCTGTTGTTTTTAATAATGTTTGCCTGAATATACATATATATATATATATATATATATATATATATATATATATATATATGTATATATATATATATATATATATATATATTGTATTTGGAATTTGTAAACCCAATATTGAATAACCTTTTTATATAAAAAAAAAAAACTGAATACTGATTATTGATAGCTGTTTGTAGCAGAACTTCAGACCAAATGGATGGTTTCAGCAAATGATCATTGTCGTGAAGATAACAGCTATCAACAGTAGACATGGTCGGGATTTTACTCAGTTTCTCTTTCTCTTGTTTCAGTTATCTTCCCCCTTTCATTAACACGGGTTGTAAGACGTATTAATAAAGATAACGCAAATTTATTTGAGATTCAATTAATCGCTTGCATAATACCCGTACATTCAATCATTTGTATAATACTACTTCATTCAACCTGCATAGGGAAAGTAGATGTTGATCCTTTTGTCTCGCTTTTATAAAATAAAAGTAAGATTTTATCTTTCATGCTCTTCTTTCAATCCTGACTTATTAATGTAAATTTCGTACATGTATTTGTTTTATTAAATCTATATGGCAACAATTTTTTTATTACAGAATAACTACAATGTTATATATGCCCTTAGGAAATGCCATGTCGATCGGTGGAGGTGCTCGGATTTTTACGTAGAGATTGGTGAATCTATTAGAAGATAAACGGCGATGTTTTTAAATTGAAACCAACTAGTTGAGTGTCAACTAACACTGCATATAACTAATCATTGCTATCACACAAACACCTGCTACGCTATGTGTTCTAATAATATCTCAAAGATAACAACATTTCTAAGATCTAATTCAATGGAAATTTGATTTTTTTCCAGATTATACGGTTGATTCATTATGCCCCCAAGATCGTCTGTATATTTTCAAGAAATTAACATTTTGACAATATTTCCCCAGAACTGTCTTATACACATTATTATTTACAAAAATAGTTAGCATTGGTATATTAAGAAGAAGACTTTTATGCATCTGTAGTATAAAAAATTTGAACAACGTTCATAATCAACTAAGCAGGCACGGTAAATATATATATATATATATATATATATATATATATATATATATATATATATATATATGATGAGCTGTGAAACAGCGGAACAGTACTGTATGCGGATGACTATAATGCTCCCTATCCTGGGTGTATCATATCGGGAAATGATATACAAACTGCCATTAGCGTATTAAGCGACGCTCATTGTGTAAACAAATCGCGCGGAGGCATTTGCGCGATGGGAAAAAATCGTTACTTCATTACCTTCTCAGCATTAGCCGTATAGCGTAATGGTGAGCAGCCTTGACTGTCATTTTGGCGGTCGGGTTCGATCCTGGCTTGAGGCAGTTGCCTGTCTAGCCGCACAGATGAGCTGTGAAACAGCGAAAGAGTACTGCATGCACATGATTTCATATATATATGCATATGCATGTATGTGTCTATTTTTTTCATATATATGCATGTATATATTTGTAATGTTGTACTTAAAGCAAATTTTACTCTATTTCTTTTCTATCTCTAACCCATATTAATTTTCTTATCAATTTTAAATCCAGACCTTTTATTTCAATTTTTTTCAGATACATCTGCATTACTTTTAATGCTAGGTTTATTCATGGTGTCTTTTAGATTTAATAAACACCCTTTAAAATTTGCTGATGAGGAGACCGTGTTTATTAAAAAAAACTATGTGTAATAATTATTGTCCGTGACTAGATGTCTACCACAATAAAAACACGGTTTTCCGAAACGATCGTACAGATAATTGATTTTGTTGTTGTTCCTTCTTGTGAAACTGATTTTTAATTTAATTATAATTTGTTTTTTTTACATTTTAAATAATCAATCACATTACTTAATATATATATATATATATATATATATATATATATATATATATATATATAATTTACGGGGTTATAGCTTCTTAATACGTCAGTAGAAAAATTCAACACGATTTTACGACACTAATTTTGAGTATAAACTTATTGTTCTACGTCGTAACTGTTAAGTAGTGTATATTCAATGTTCAGGTAATCGTTTGTATATAATTAAGTGCATATATTTTTGTTTCTCGCTGTTGTAGTCCCTAATTATCCCTTGATTGTGTTTGTGTGACATACGATGCAGTTAAATATGTAATATTTAATACACAAATGACGACGGGGCACATACCTTCATTAATCCATGTCTTGTACAGTGAATAGGACAAAAGTTGTAATGAACGTTTCTTTTCAGGAAACTACACAGAGTCTTCGGTTATATTTCATATAGCTTTTATTTCGTCATGTTTCCTTGTTGCATGCTGATCTTAATCTGCTTTCCCTGCGCCAGACGCAAAACCCCGTCGCGAGGGAGTAAACCGGCCAACTATCGCTCCTTGACTTCTACCCTTTTACTTCTGTCTCGAATTTTCTCTTGGTGTTGTAACTAACTCGTACATATGTATATATATATATATATATATATATATATATATATATAATAGTAATAAATGACAAATGTTATATTCCAAATTTATGATGTTGACTATCTTATAATTATTCCTTTAATTCAATTGATTTATACAATTCTTGACAGTATCTGTTTCGTAGCGCAAAATCAATCACTTAATTATTATATCAATCAGTGAATCCATTTGCCCTTAACACATCAGAAAAGATAGGAACAATCAATTTTTCTGACAAAGGGAGAAGAAAAAGCTGTTTTCTAGGTTGGCAGTATTTTTGCGCGAACAGTTGGCAGAGTTGGTGGAAATTTTCTGTTTCTATGTCTATCCTTGTAGCCATGTCACTAGTAAGGGTGCTGGAGGTAAGCGTTTTGTCTGGGCTGACGTTATCCGCCTGATAGTCAGGGACCCGAACCTTGGATTAACCACTAAGGAGGCTGTCCTATCAGCAGGTGCAAAGTACTGGTGCTGCTGTATTGCCATTTGGTGAATGGAATCTGGACCATGCAGTAGCTTCTGGTGGGGCCTCTCGATGCCATACTAGTGGGTAATTGTTACGGCTTTACCTTATCATGTGGTACAAAAAAATTCTTCGTTTCTTTTTCTCTCTTAGTTTCCCCTCTTTGTCCTGCTCTAAGTAAATCTGTCGACCTAGTCCACAAATTCCAAAATTTCATCATGACAAGTTTCAAGAAAAAATACACGATTAAACCCGGTTCTCCAACTTCCAACGTAGACCCCTACTACCATGTCTCCTTCTCCAACATTAGGGGTCTACGTTCT
The DNA here is from genome assembly GCF_053919585.1 of Euprymna scolopes. NCBI lineage: Eukaryota > Metazoa > Mollusca > Cephalopoda > Sepiida > Sepiolidae > Euprymna > Euprymna scolopes. The sequence continues at coordinate 10,497,173 of NC_136484.1, read as the reverse complement.
AACCTTCCAGAGGTTGAAACCCAATTACAGGAGACTAAACCAGACCTTTTATTTTTAAGTGAAACTGGCATTGGACAGGCTATTTCCCTAGATGAGTTTGCAATTACAGGATACTCTAACTTAACTTCTAAATCTGACCCCCAAGATCGCAATGGGCATGGAATATGTGCCTATATTAAAGATAGCTTTCCATGTGGGAGGGACATCTCCTGGGAAGATCCTAACTTACCCTATATGTGCTTCCGGGTTGCTTTAGCTCACACTACTGCATTTATATTTACTCTCTATCGCCCCCACAACAGCGGAGTTACTATCTTTCAAAGCATATCTGAGAAAATTGACCAAGTCCTTTCTACTTATCCTTCAGCTAACATTCACGTATGTGGAGACTTCAATGTTCACAACGTCGAATGGTTGACCCACTCAAAGAAGACCGATGATGAGGGGAGGTTCTGTCATGATTTCTCCATTGCCTATTACCTCACTCAGATTGTTCAGGAACCTACCCGTGTGCCCGATAATGACGGCCAGTATGCGAGCCTACTAGACCTTTTTCTCACAACTTGCCCTGAACTATGTTCAGTTTCTGTTCTGTCGCCTCTTGGATCTTCCGACCACTCTGTTGTATCAATTAAGATAAAAATGAAATGTAATAAGTCCCCAGACGTACCTCTTCATCGTACAGTATATCGATACACTAAGGCTGACTGGGATAGCTTCCGTACATTTATATCTGATCTACCTCTGCATTCCATGTTTAAAAAGGATGTGTCCTCTATAGTATTAGACCTAACTGAATGGTTAATTGTAGGTATTGACCATTTCATACCCTCTAAAAAGTTTCAGCAAAAACCTAACAGCCAGCCATGGTTCTCTCCAGAATGTGCTGCTGCCATTGCGCACAGAAATCACTTTTTCCACTGCTTCAAACGTAATAGATGTATGGAAACTAAAGCCGTTTTCAGGACTGTCAGCAACCATTGTAAGAAAGTAATAAGGAACGCAAGCGAGTTGTATGCTCAATCTGTTAAGTCCAAAGTAGCTGAGCAGCGGCTTGGTTCCCCCCAGTTTTGGCAAATAGCAAACAGAATCCTGAACAGAAGCGTGTGCTCCATCCCAACTATTATCAATGGACCTGAGGTAATCTCGTCAGCATCAGACAAAGCTAAACTCTTTGTAAATAACTTTGCAGCTAATTCTACCCTTTGCGACCAAGACCGCCAACCCCCAATATTTCCTCCTGTATCAGAAAACACGCTATGTGATATACGTATATCTGTACGTGATGTTGCCAAGCTAATCAAAAACCTTGATTCCAGTAAAGCAACTGGCCCTGATGGTATTCTAATTATAGTACTCAAAAAACTTCAACCTGAACTAGCGCCCATACTTACAAAACTGTTTAAACGTTGTCTTAAGGAGAATAGTTTCCCATCTCCCTGGAAAATCTCATCAGTATGCCCTGTATTTAAGAATTCAGGTGATCGCTCATCCCCCTCTCAGTACAGGCCAATAAGTCTCCTGTGCGTCATGAGTAAGTTGCTAGAATCTGTGTTAAATACAGAAGTAATCAAACATCTCAACAAAAATAACCTTCTTAGTGACACTCAATATGGTTTCCGTTCTGCTAGATCTACAGTAGATGTCCTTACAGTTATATCGCATAGGATTAGCAAATCTCTCGACGGTGGCAATCTTTCTAGGGCAATTGCTCTTGACATATCTAAACCCTTTGATAGGGTATGACATAAAGGTTTACTTCATAAGATCGCTAGCTATGGTATAGCTGGAAATGTCTTCTCAATTATTAAATCATTTCTTTCTGATAGGTTCATAAGAGTAGTAGTTGAGGGGCAAAAATCAGAAGCTCACAGTATTAATGGCGGTGTCCCTCAGGGATCCATCCTGGGCCCAACTCTTTTCCTGATCTACATTAATGATCTTCCAAATCATATCCTTACATCATTTGTAGACATTTATGCTGACGACACTACCATTTATGGTACCACATCTAAGACAGTAAACGAGCAAGTTCTCTCCAATTCTCTCTCCTCTGATCTTGAGCACGTAGTACAATGGGGAAAGGAGTGGCTGGTTACTTTTAATGCATCTAAAACCAAGCTTCTCTCTTTACATCATCAACATTCTAATCCACATTTGTCATCAATTGAAATGAATGGCTCTCGTCTTCAGGAGGCCTCAAGTTTTGACAAGCTTCTGGGCTTGACCATTACTCCTGATCTTAAATGGAACACGTATATCAAATCTGTTGCCAAGGCCGCTGGAAAAATGGTGGGATCTTTCTATCGATCCAGTAGATATCTCACTGCTGATGCTATTCTCTATCTATATAAGAGCCAGGTACGTCCAAGGATGGAATACTGTTGCCACATCTGGGCAGGAGCTGCTAGAAAGGACTTGTCCTGCCTTGATAGAGTTCAAAATAGACTTCGTAGCCTCGTAGGAGATGTCCTTTTCTCCTCCTTGCAACCTCTATCTCACAGAAGAGATGTTGCAAGTTTGTCTCTGATGTATCGTTATTTTCATGGAAAGTGTTCAACTGAGCTTCAATCTATGGTCCCCCCTCGCCAAACTTTCACAAGAAACACTCGTCTAGCTGTAAACACTATCAATAATTTCCCCCACTCTTTATCTGTGCCTAAACCTAAACGTAGATTCCATGAACAAAGCTTCTTTCTTAGAACTGCATGCCTGTGGAATTTTCTTCCGTTTTCCTGCTTTCCGGCTGACTACAATATGGTTGTGTTCAAGTCTAAAGTAAATAAGTTCTTGATGAGCCGTTCCATATAAGTTATTAAATTTACCAAATTTTCATTACTAATGATTACTATATTGACCAATTTCTACTGTACACTCTTTAACCCTTATCCTTGAGTGGACTCTGGGCCTTGATAATGTGGTGATGCCTTTGTAAAAAAAAAAAAAATCAATCCGTCAAAAGGAATTGATATGTGATTTACATGGTAAAAATCCGAAAATTGGAAGAGAAGCTGCAGATACCTTTATATTTTTTATATTTTTTCCATTACGCCACATTGAATTTTTATCAAACCATTTTTTGAATTGGTTTGATAAAAATTCAATATGGCGTAATCATAAATTTTTGAATATAACTTTTTGTCATTTATTGTCTATATTGCTCTGTCATTACATTGAGTTTCTTAAAGAAGGATTGATATATAATAAGAAAATATATTTCTGCAGAAATATTTATATATATATATATATATATATATATATATATATATATATATATATATATATATATATATATATATACTAACAGATCCTATTACGTCATTGACTTCCATATCCTGACGTGACTTCTGTTATAAATCTACATTCCCATAACGGCCAAATTCCAGAATCTCTTTGTTCTAAATTGAATAATTTACTAATATTCCTTTGTTTCAATAACATTCTCTCTGCATACCATATCTATATAACAATTATACAATAATAATAATGTTCATTATCTAACATTTTACATTTTAATAATAATAATAATAATAATAATAATAATAATAATAATAATAAAGTTAATTTTCTAAATTGTCTATCAGCAAGTAAACTCGGCATAATATACCATTAATGTTTTACTCGTGTTTTGCGATGTTCATGTTATCATAACGTCTTTGATAATCTGTTAGATTCCTCCGACATACAACAACATATAAAATTAAAAGAAACATTTACACTGTAAATAGGATCGGAATTTTGTCTTTTTGTTCTCACATGCAAAGAGGTATGATTCTGATAAAGGCTAAGTAATAGTGTTTTCTGGTCAGAATCTATAAGTCTAATACTTATTGTTGGTTTGTTTTTACTTTGAAGTAGTATTTTTAGCTCCTTACAGCAAGTGGTTTCATATTTTGTCTGGAAGGATCTTTTTAATATAAAATAGTATCCACTCAGAATTTGCAATCATTCAATTTAACAAACTTCGTTCGTTTGAAAGATTTAATCTTTTTAAAACTTATATCTAAATTCACACTCAGAATAAATCTCGCAATTCTTATATTTAAGTGGGTTGGATACTTTTAAATTGACGATATGTCGCTTCAAAACACTTGAATTGACTCTGTTAACATGTTATGCAATGAAATGAGTGCGTATGTGCGCGTGGAAAAAAATATCAGCAGAAGCTTACGAACATATAAGCAGCAGTAGCTAAAAAATGCAAATTAGGAATTGTGCGAGGGATTGCAAGAGAAGTAAAGAAAAAGTACACCACATGGTCGGAGATTGACGTGTTAAATGAAACAAGAAGAACGGATGTGGGCGGAAAAGATGAACATACGAGAAATCGACGTCTACGATTGGCGTGTAGTGGAGAAGACTCGACAAACCTTTAAGTTGGTGTCGGGCTCGGTTTAACAAAAACGGGAATACACTACTCGTGTTAAAAAAGAAATAAATAATCGGATTTATTTTTTTTGTTGTTTGTTCTTTTTCGACGATGTCGAAGGAGTAGGGTTCCGAGAGAGGTTTGACCTGGAACAAACACAGCTGGATAGTAACGATCACGCTACAGTTCTTGTCAGGTCATGACAATGAGTAAAGTTCCATATAATGTGACTATATTGTCATTTTAATATAAACCATCATTTCTTCTCATTTTCTCTCCTTTGTTTAAGATGGCCAGTTAGTGGTACAATACATTTATCATATGAACATATATACACCTTTGTTGTACTTACGAAACACGGAAGCAAAATTTGTCCTCTTCTTATATTCTCTATACACATTTATTGATATGCAGTCTCGTCATCATTACGTTTGTTCTGTTTAAGTAACCATTTAATAGAACACAACGAGTCATTCGCTACATTAATTATTTTTTCTTTCTTTTTCATTTGTTTTGTTTATTTCGTAGACAGCAACTAATTACACTCGCTAAACTTATTATTTTAACTTTCCTTAGACACATTGTCTAGCGTGGGTGTCCGTATTTATATTCGATATAAAGCTCTTACATATGTAAAATATTTTGTATATAATATTATATTTATATATTTTGTATATAATTTATATTTATTATTACAATGATATGTTCATAATTATTGTTTTGACCTTCTTATTAATTCTTTTTGATTATGTTTGGATTATATGGCTACATTGAAATTAAGAGTTCGCATAAATAAAACGAAATTCCCTTAAATGTATTTAACTTAGTATGTTTTAGATTACCTGGCTTAATGTGTAGATCAACAGAAATATGGTATAAAATACTTTTGAAATGTTTAAAGTAAAACTATAGTAATGTAACTATTTTATATCTATAAGTCACCAGTGCACATTTGCAAGGTATTGAATTAAAGTTTTGGGCCTGAAAAATCATAGATTCTGATAAAATACGTGCACCTTGACGTATTTAAGACATTATGAGTTAGAGATTTACTTCTAGAATAATTGCAATAAATCCACAGGATTAAAGTAAGTAAATAATACACAATAAAATAGAAGTGTGGTTTAAGATTCTGCAGTTATTATCTATATATTTATAAAAGTGAGTATGTGGGTGTGAGACAATTGTCAACCTAAATACTGGATAAATCTTTGATCTTCAGACTAGAAATTTTGTATATAGCCTAGTTGGAAAGTTTTTAATCGGTTTTCATCCGGAGACATTTGCTGCTAAAGGGTAAAAATTGTAAAATTGTACTTGGGCATTATCTGCTTTTTATGTATTTTTCAACTCTTTTACGAATTCGCATGCGCATTCGTGAAACATGACACCTTTGTTATATAAAAATAAGTAGGTTTGAAAACACTTTGTAAATACTGTGTCAAGCTGGTCTTATAGTAATCGCGCTTGACTCATTCTCTTTAGGTTTTGGTTAAGTGCTCAGCTCGAGTATTTTATTTTACTAACAAGAAGTTAATTGTTTAGAAAAAACACATAATACTCGCATGCACCTGTCTCAGTTTCTGTATGAATTAAAATATAATGCTTATGCGAATTTTACGACTTGGCATCGTCTGCCGGCCTACTAGTTTTAGAATAAAGTTATCCAGGCTTACACAATTTTATACGCTATCCACTATATCTGGAAAAAAAACATGTCATTAGTTGCACGCTAACATTGCAAGATTTTGTAATCAAACAATGGGCTTAATTTAATACTCTCTTCTAAATAAGTTTCGAAATTTTCCAATCAGGATTTTTTTTTCTAAAAATTTGCTGTCAAATAAAAGAAGCATGTATTGAAATGTTATATCAAATATCTTATAACTTTACAAATCATACTGTTTTCACACCTGCACTGGTACATTTACCACTAGTTCCCACTGTTAGACAACGTCAAAAAAGATTCTCAAATGGAATAGTTTCACACTAATAGAAAAGTTCGAAGCTCTGTCTTATCACTTTAATGTTGTATCCCAGATCTTGTTTTGCAATTACTTTAATTGAATGTGCTCTGATGAAACTACAGCACTCCTGCCTCCCGATTAACCCGATAAATAGCAAGATACCATCCCCTTACTGTTAAGATCTCAGCAATCATGTAGATGCCCTACTGCTTTTAGCATCATCGGTGACCACGGCTCTTCAAATTATAGAGCCATGGTTATCTCGGGAAACTTCTACCCAATCGTGTCTAGCGAAATGAAAATGCGCTACTGTCGTTAATAATTATTTTATTAACGACAGTAGCGCATTTTCATGTCGAAATTCCGTGCAGATTCTAAAGATTGATGGAAAGATTTCCGAGTACAACACATTACACCTATAAAAATACAGAGATTACGTCGACCGAAACTTTATAAAAAAAACACCCAAGTTTAGAACATTAGTTCAAATAATGACTCCCCAAATAGGAATAATAAATGTAAATTATCCGGAAATTTAATAGGTTTTATTATCATCATCATCAACATCATCATCATCATCATCATCATCATCATCATTAAAGCTTATATTTATGGTCGATAAGGAATACATCATTTTGTAATATTTTGTGTAGATAAGGAATATATTATTTTCTAATATATATTTTTCCTACGTGTCTTTAAAATTAGTAAAACAAAATAACCTAAAAATGTGTTTTCTCTTACACGTTCCATAATACTTCGTGTATTTGTCATTCTACTCGATCAATATTTCTCGTCAAATAAAACCAATATTTCATTTAAATGTGTGTTTTGCATATTTCCTGAACAACATTTACTTAATTGGTCTAAGAAATAAGATCTGAGGGAAAACATGGTCATTAATATCTCGTTAGCGTCGCTTTTGAATGACGAACAAAAAGTAACAGTTGAATAAAGAATTACTTGACACAACAGGTTAATGAACTACGATAACATGTTTTGCTTTATTTTGTTTGTTGAAGAATAACGTTTAAACAAACCACATAATTATTAAGGTTGTGTTTGCGATATCTAGATCGTCAATTCAATGTAGGTTAAGTATCGTAGTAGAAAACAATGCATAGAATAAAATGAAGACAAATAATAGTAAAACGGTGTTAAAATAGAATACCGAGCAGTAATATAGAATTTGTTTTAGTTTTCTCACAACTGCAGCCTGCATGTGTAACGCATTGCCACTGGATTTCTTCTCCGATAACTATACCATGAGTATTTTCATATCTAACGCCGATAAATACTTGTTTAAAGAAAGCAAAAAAAATGTTCCAATTTTATTCGTTCTTTTCGGTACATCCAGTTTTATTCAATTATTAACTACACTTATATTTATTCTATTAGCTTCTAGTATTCATATGTGTTGAATGTTTAGTTAACAAAAACAAACAAACAAAAGCACGACAATCGCAAATTAACTGATCGTGGTTTTGTAATTGCTAGAGTCACTCTACACGATTTTGATGAAGTAAACCAGAGAATACAACAGTGGCACGGAGATATTACTAAGAAAAATTATTAATTTGTAACGATTATTTATCGTTGGTTATTTGGCATATTCTCAAACAAATCAAAACGCTGATTAGTACTTTTATTGCACTTGATTTATCGACCTCTTTATTCATGCGTTGTGTGTCGTGCTTATTGCATTTCTTAATAAACTGTAATCTCTCCCCCCCTCTCTCTCTCTATATATATATATATATTTATGTATATATATATATATATATATATATAAAAGCGAAAATGTGTGTATGTATGTATGTGTGTTCGCTTTTTGTGTATGTCTACAAAAGGCTTTTATCGCCGTGATTATCGGTTGGCTCGCTCCTTCTTAAAACTGTTTATATGCTGTCTAATTAATATCTACGACTAAGGAACTCTGGTTGACGCTATCTTTAATTTACCCGACTTTTACAAGCTATTTTCGAGATATTTTTTGATCGCCGCATAGCGGGGAAAACAGAAACTGGCTTCCAGCGCAAAACTATGTAAAACATCAGACGACTTAACGTTCTCGCAACTGTTAATTTCATTTTATAAACGTCAACTTAACACACTTATCAATTCATCTATTCCGGTAGTCGAGATGGTTAGGTCGCAGGTTTTTTTTTTCGAAATCCTTTCCACCTCCACGTCAAAGGTTCGGGGTTCAAGCCTACCTTTCTACTAAAATTTTTTTTTTCTTTTACACCTCCAAACACCCGGCCAACGTTTATTTTTTAAACAAGGTTGTTTTGATCTACCCTCCCCCCCAACATACACACAACTCTAAATACCAGGGTCACGCCGGGTATCCCCCGCTATGTTTTATAAATCTACGGCAGCCAAATTTATATGTAAACGATTGTTATAATGCAGTATTCAAAACTATTATGGTAGAATATGCTAAATAATCTGTCATGCTTATTTAAACATCGTTGGTCTGTCATACTTCATCTTGTACATACTTTCTTATCGGTACAATCAACCTAACCCAGTTAGATCAAAGGCAAAAAAGCTGTTTGAAATTTCACAACACTTGCATCACTATAGAATAACCTCGAAGCAACTTTTACAAGTTGTATTTATTGTCATACGACAAGGACTGAGATGTCATTGAAGTAGCATGTGATTAGAAGTGAGGAGTTGATGTTTAAGGTTGTGGCTAATGAAGTGGAGATATGTGAGATCAAGGCTGATTATGTGAAACGTATGAATAGAGAAAGAGCAAAGAAACTGGCTAGGAAGGAAATGCACAGAAAGCTTCTCCAGGATATAGCAGAAGTGGCTAATGAAACACCATGACAATGGCTTAGAGCTGGGTATCTGGCTAAGAGTACTGAAGCTTTTGTTTGTGCAACACAATAGCAGGTACGATTGTTAAAAAAGTGGTTCTAGGAGAGGAAGTTGCTGCAGAATACCGGATTTGTGGTAAGACCTCAGAGTCAATTACGCACCTTTCAGCAGGGTCTAGTGGACTGGCCCAGAGAGAGAGAGAGAGAGAGAGAGAGAGAGAGAGAGAGAGAGAGAGAGAGAGAGTACCGCAAAAAACAGGATCGCATGGGACTCCGGATATATTGGGAGCTGTGTAAGAGGGTGAAGTGTGCTGGAAAATGGTGTGAGGAGGTGCCTGATGAAGTGAGAACATGTAAGGATGGTAAAGTAGAGGTATAGTGGGACAAAAGTGTCATAACGGCCAAGCAATTGGAGCATAATCGTCCGGAGTTTGTCGTCATTGACAAAGTCTCAAAAAACTGGCAGATTGTAGATTTTCAGTACCCTGGGGCAGGAATATGAGAGAGAAGGAGAATGACAAGTGGAGCAGTTATGCTACAGTGGCATTGGAGATAAGGCGTATACAGGAGGTTAAAACACAAATAATACCGGTCGAAGTTGGTACACTAGGAGTAGTATCAATTGTCTGGAATGCCAATTGAAAAAAAAAACTACAAATTCCCGATGTTTTAAGCGGCCTTCTGAACTCTGCAATTATAGGTACCCCAACATCCTTAGGAAAACCCTTGATCTTTGAAGCTCCTGGTTTTAAGCCGGGATTAAGGGAAATCCTCTGGAAATGAATCCTATCCCTTTCAAGAAAGACGTTGATAAACGAAATCAGAATTATTATTATTATTATTATTATTATTATTATTATGGTTATTATTATCTATATATTACTACGATAGCGTGTGGATTCTTTTTTGTGTCACGCTTACATCCGGGTGGCTTAATTGTTATGAAATTCGATTTGTTATCTTTATATGAATATCGTAATTCGCTTCTGTCGTTATTATGCTTTGCATACCTAGCAAACGAAAGTGGAATATTCCAAATAAGCCTTGTCACCCCTTAAAAAGGAAAGTGGAATTATTCCAATAAAAATAAAACTGTTGTCGCTGTTGTAGGCAAAGCTAATAAAAATGATTTGTTCTTGTTGGCCTTTAGGCCAAAATCAAAGTGTAGTATTTGTTCTTTATATGCTACATTTCAATTTCTTCTTCTCTCGCAGTGGAGGAGAACTCCTTTACGACTAAGACAATTTTTGTTCCTTTTCTCCACGTTAAAAAACGACCCTGTGTCTAAATCTGTCCCGTTGGGAGGTATTGTAAATAGATACTATATTTAATATAACAAATTTATAATATTCCAAAAGTACCTGGGAAAAGTAATTTTGACTTTAATTACAAAATTCCCTGGAAATGTCCAATCTGATTAAATATAAAATCCACTAGAAATATATCTCCTCATTTGTTATAAGATGCACTGGAATATTTCTTTTCTGCCTATATTTTTTTTGTTTATTTGCTTCTCCACAAGGGCAGAGTTGGACATGAGGTCCGTTAAAAATTGGACGAAACTGGCTCCCATAAAAGGTGCACTCTGGTCAGTAAGAAAAAATAAAAATTGTATCAGCAATAAACAATTTCTCCTCCATTTCACAAGACCTAAAAAAGGCGGGGTTAAGTCACTGGAATGCTGAGACTGATACTACACTCAGAAATACATGTTGGAGCACTGGTTGTCTAATCGCTAACTGTGTTAATGTTTTTATGTATTAATTTCGAAAAGCTGCTAAAATAGTTTACGATTTAAACAGTACATTTTTTCAAGTATATTTAAACAGTGGGTTGGGGGATATGAAGTCAGTCCCGGAAATGACTTAAACTATTTTAAATTTAAACATTACTTTATTTCATGTATATTTTTACAGTGGGGTGGGGAATATAAAATCAGTCCCGTAAATGGCTGAAACCGTTTACGCATTAAATATTACTTTACTTCATGTATATTTTTAACAATGGGTGGGGAATAGGAAGTTGTTCTTGTAAATGGCTGCAACCATTTACGTTTTAGACATTATTTAATGTATATTTTAAACACCAGGAGATAAGAAGTCAGTCCTGGAAATGGCTGAAAAGTTTACGATTTAAGCATTACTTTATTTCATATATATTTTCATAGTGTGGTGGGCGATATAAAGTCAGTTCCGGAAATAGCTGAAGCAGTGTACCATTTAGCCATTACATTATTTCATGTATATTTTTAGCAGTGGGTTCGGGATATAAAGTCAGTCTCGGAAATGGTTGAACCAGTTTACGATTTGAACATTACTTTATTTCATGCATATTTTAATAGTGGGGTGGCGGACATGAAATCAGTCCCGGGATTGAATGAGATAAGTGCAAATCTATACTAGCAGTAAGCACAATTATTGAAAGCATATCTTATAATAGTAATTTTTCACAGTGAAATAAATTTTTTACGAATTGCCTGTATAACAAAAATAACGTCCAATATATAAATATTTTATGCATGCAAGCATGTAATATCGTGTTAAAAAATCTGAAAATAACAACAACAAACAAATACATTTAAATATTTAAAGTTAATATTGCTACTTATAATTAAAGCACATTTTATTTGAGACACATATTTGCTTGTTTCCAATATAATGGGCAAAACTTCTTGTAGCTTCCATTTTTCTTGACGAAATTAAAATAAAACCTCAATTTTTATTTAAAACATTTTTAAACAGCAAATGAGCTATGAATTCATTTTCTTGAAGAAAATTCAAAAGGAAAATATTACAAACAGAACACATAGATTTCAACTTTATAACACAAATTATGAACATAAACAACATTTTTTAAAGTATATTACAATATTCATTACTAAAAATAATTTTAATTCAATTACTTCGTTTTATCATGGATAAAAATGTGCACTATTCGGTTTACTGTATTTTCTGGAGCGAATTAATTCTCTTAATTATAACAGTTTTATAATAAAATACACGCAAAGATTTTATTTAAACAATATTTTCTCTCACATTCATGGTTTTTGAAAACATTAGCAATCATTTAAAGTGTAGAGTTACGTAGACAAATTAGGCTTTTGGTTAATCTTCCTAAAAATGTCGTATTGTGTATTTAGATTTGATTTATATACGTACAGAGAGAAATTTTTGAAATTTAAAACTTTCATATTTTCGCTTTTATTAAAGATGCTTATTATATTAGTTTATTAGATTTTATTTAATAAGGTAATAAAGATTAATATTATAACATTAAAAAGAAGAATGTGATTTCTGATGCCATTAATGTGTAAGCAAGTATGAATTTGCCAATTTTTACGCTTGTATTAAGTTTATATATATATATATATATATATATATATATATATATATATATATATATATATATTACTTAGAAAGACTATTTCTTGCACCGTCGCTGATGATTATTAAAAACAGAAAAATAGCAATGCCGACTTAATATGTTATCGATATATCTGATTAGAAATATTTTGTTAAGGACATTATCTGATATTCACTATAAACAACTAGTCAAACTAAACTGAATATTGATCTTGTATAAATACGTAACGTTTACTAGGAATCGTTGGTGTATACTTTAAAATCTTTATAAAAATCCGATGCTGAAATGTTAATAGATCGTAGTCTTCATATTAATACGCATTTTCTTTGTCCTTAATTATTGTAACACTGTTTTGTTTGTAACATCTCAGTTAAGGTAATGTAAAACTACACACAAATCAAAGAGGTTCTCAGACCAAGCGGAGTTAGAGATCACAAATTACCTGTTTTTACATAGATCTTCAGATCAATAATAACTAATTTGCATTAATTCTATTTAGAGAAAAAAAACAAGTCATTTCTAATGTATTCAGATATAAACAGTACAATCAGGAGAAAACTTGGATGTACATCGTTTTACGTTCGACACCCAACGAACGTTCTAATAGAATGTGACTAGTTTGCTGAATAATTTGACGAATATTTTGATCCGGTCGGCAATTGGACCGAAGTTTTATGTAAGGGATATATAGCTAAATGTTACAATATGTAAAAAAGATTTCCTCTCTCTCAGACAGATTTAGGTTTGTTTTTCTTTTTACTCCAGTTGCATTGGAGATATCAGAAGTTGTTGGATCTCATTAATTTTTGCACCGTAAATATTTAGATGGATTGCATCTCTGATAATGATGAGAACCTCAAAACGTGGCGTATCTTCAAAACGTATCATATTGGCGGGGATACGTCGTTTGATTTACGAGTGGAGGAGTGTGGGTTTACAAAAATACTTTGTTAGTATGGATATCAATTAGTATTTTAAAATGAATAAATTTCACCAATCCTTCAAGAGTAACGTTTGCATTATATTGTCATTTAAACAATAGCTGATGAAATTTTAAAAATAAAACTATCATCCATTCTTTTAATTTTCTTTTTGCTGTAAGCGTAGATGTGAACAATAACAGCAATATCAGCAAAAATTCGTTTATGAAATAGTTTTTGCAAAATATAATGTATAAGTGTACAATTAATGTTTCCTTGCCATCAATCTATATTTAATAACTTCTCATTTTGCGTAATTGAATTATCGGTAAAGAAAAGATAATTTAACGTTGCTTTCATATTAGTGGCATAAAATTGTCAAACTGTTACGAAAATAAATAAAATACAAAGAACAGTGTTACGATAACTAAGCGTTGTATTTCTATCATTTCCTGAGAGGATTTTATATTCAGAAAAAGAACAGCGTTTTTAGTCGCATTCGTATTAATATAAAATAACTTTAAAACGAATTAATATTATTATACATATTCTTAGACAAAACATTCTTTTCGATTATGATTGGAATACGTGAGATTATTATCACTTTATTCCAAACTTTGGAATTGTTTTATAGAACCGGAAGTTGAAACTAAAATATATAACTGAACCATTTAATTCACGTGACTAAATTTATCTCACACTGTCTTAGTAAATGTTACTTCGTGTTCTCTTCGTAAATTGCCTTGAAATATTTCTGGTATATTTAATGCAAATCCATCTTTTGTACATTAGGTAAAACCAAAACATAAATAAACTTTATTCAGCCATTAAGGGGAAGATCAAGTTCGTTTATTTACTAGTGCATTATGTTAAAAATGAGATGCGAATTCCTGAAAGCGATATAAATGTTTCAATCTTCAATAAGAAGATCCCCAATCCGAAACTCTTGACGAAAAATGATCGAGACTTTATCGATCAGGACATTCTGGATAGAACACCCAAGATAAGAAAAGCGGTCCGTATTGTCCAAAACATATGTTGTTTCTTTATTCGGATTCAACTTAATCAGCTTTGTCGATTGAGCAAATGAGGACCCTAAATCGTTCACTGTTCAGCGCTGAATAATTACAAACAATTCTGAGAGTAACGAGTTATCGATTAATTGATTCACTTATCCATGTGTATTTTGTGATTCAATAATGTTCAGTCGTTTATATTTTTTGTTTTTAATTATTTTGGTAAGATTAATTATAATTTACCAATAATGACTATAAGATGTTTATTTGTTGTCTTCGTTAACACCAATCAGAGAAATAGTCAAAATAAAATTTAATTGAGTTTGACTGAAATATATTCAATGTAAAATCATTGTTATCGACGATATCATCTTCACGGACGACACCATCTGATTTTCTATTAAAAATCGTGGTTCAATAGTGATGAATCGGTCGCTGGTAATAATGGTGTTTGTCCAAGGCCAACAAGTAAAGAGAGATGCCGTTTAAAAGGATACGATTCATAATTAAAACTGAAAGGTGGTAAGAGAATGAGGGAAACACTAAAAGTGCTTTAAGATAAAAATAAAACTGTGCAAGCAAAAAAAAAAAAAAAAAAAGGACGGAGAGAAGTTGTAATTGCAGTAATAGCAGGATGAGAAGAATTAAACGAGGAAAAAGAAAAGGCGAAAAAAGAAGAAAGAGAAAAAATTAAGGAAAGCGAAGAATAAGAATAATAAGAAAGAGAAGAGAAACGAATAATAGGAACTGATAACAGTAATAGATAAGTACACATAACGTACAAGAAAGAGTTAAAAAGAAACGGGAGGGTAAGAATAAGAGGCGGTTCATTCTTCATAGACGCCAAAGACGCCATAGACGAGCCAGTAGATGATGCAGAACAAGGAGAAAGCGACCGGGAAGAGTATTCTTGCCACGAAATCGATATAAGCCGCTTTTTGTTGACCACGTGGATCACGAATCCATTTGAAGCGTCTCGGTTTTTCTTGGGAATTTACCTGTTTAGAAAAAAAAAACGAAAAATAAAACCGATAATTAAACAATCAAGACAATTATAACAAGCACTCAAATAGCAAATACATAGAAAAAATAATATAAAATGAAGACCCTGATTACGTCACAAGAAACTTAATATTAGAAAAAAAATGATCTTACACCCAAATCACTAAATATACAAACCAAACAGAAAATATATTTGATCTCAAGTAATGAATCTATTCATGAAAGAAATGCACATTCAGTTATGCTTACGCATCTGCAGAAATGCCAACTTTAAAATATACTTGTTCATAGAAAGATCATCTTAGCATTTATTAGAAAACGATATATGGGCGTACGTAAAAAATGATATATTAACAAAACTCGTCATTAAAATTCATTTAATATGAATTTATAAATAATACATTTTTGACCGAGGGACAGAATTTTCTATTAATGTATACAATTAATAAACACTTAAATACATCATCTTTTCGTGGGGATCATCAGTGAATTCTCTCACGATTAACGCTGGTCAAACACGGCAACAAAGCCATCTAGGACTCCATTAGCACAGACCAAATTCATTCGACGACCGTCAATCGCGAGAAATGCCGTTGAAATATAAACATTTTTAAAAAAAGTTGTTAACGTCTGTTGGAGTGATCTAATTATTTATTTCAACACTAAAGTGCTTAAGGATGAGTTTCTTAAAGAGGCTGATATAATTACTTACTATAACAATTATAAAATATCTACAGACGCTAGTGTTTCATCCTTTCGGGAATCATCAGTGCAGGGTGTCACGATTAACGCCGGTCGATAGATTCAACCCGACATATATATATATATATATATATATATATATATATATATATATATATATATATATATATATATATATATATATATATAGGTTTCATTTTATATTAATGTATCTTTCTGTTAAGTTACGGTATTGTTTCGGCTACACGGCCGTTTTCTTTGGCCGTCTGTAGCGTCCTCAGACTTTTACTGAAATGTTCGCTATTTTGGGATGAAAGAGTGGAAGAGTGAATGAGGTCAGGGGGGTCCTAGGAGGGCGGAAGAGGAAGAGAGGAAGTGAACAAGGAGGAAACGTGGGGGCTTTTGGTATGTCGATAATTTTTTAGTTTTGGGTTTTAAGGAACTTGTGGGGGAGGGTCTGAGAAGTTCATTTCTGGTGTGGCTGAGGTCATAGGGATACATGAGGGGAAGGGGAATATGTGAGGTGGCAGGAGGAGGGTTACTTTAAAATTCGAGTCTTAATGTAAAAGTTTTTAGCGTCTCGTTGGTGAGGTGATTTCTTAGTAAGTATATCTTGAGCTGTTGGGTGTTCGCTTATGTTTGGAGGCGTGGGGGGCTATGATTCGGTTTATTTATTTTTAGTTTTTATTTTGTTGTTAATTGTTTGGAGAGGGTCAGCTAGCGGTCGCAGCCACGGGTAGACACATGCGCACGTGCACACATATATACTTAAAACAAACGATCACGGGTACACATACATACCCGCCCTGGCGTGCAAATATATGTGCGCCTGCATGCATTGACACCTGCGTTGTTTTCGCTTCTTAAAGGTGCTAAGATTGGGTGCGCGTGCGTAGGCATGGATGCTCACATACACAGATACATACATACATACATACATCGACTCCCCTACCCCCAAGGAGGCGGTTATACGGGCTCATATGCGCATATTTATTCAGTCATACTAGCACCCCACGCATACGTTCAGGCGCGTACGCGCATGCAGATACCAATACTTGTGAGCACAAAGATCTACATATATACACAGCTGCACGCTCTCCCACACCATGTCGACAGCAGGAAGCGGGCATCTATACTCTCACATCCACACACGCATACACAAGCACGTGCACACACTCACTAGACCCCGTGTACACACGGACACCCAATTGGATGTACACGCGCGTGAATACACACACATACACACCCAGTTATACAGACAGTTATTGGTATAGAAATATTCGTCTGGATAGATTTACATCTAAGTTCATTTGTGGGTACATATGCGCAATACTTTCGTTCGATGTAGATCTTGTTATACATAGATATGAGCATAAGCTCATTGCCAGGGTTCTGTACATAATGTTTTCATTTTCATTAGTGGTATTTTTTTGGGGGGGGGATAGATGTGGGTGCACACGGGCGCGCCGGCGTACTCCTCCGCATACAAATATAACCCACAGGTGCACGCTCCCACAGGCATACATATACACAGATAAGCATGCATACGCGCATACACATACACCTCTGCAGAGATACGGACCCACACTCCCTCAAGCACAGATATGTGCGCACGCATATACATACGGGTATATAGCGTGTCATGCCGTAAATATGGGCACGGGTGTCATCCACATATACTTAACATACGCATTAATAAGTTCCCACGTACCCGGGATAGTGGTTCTAGGTAGCCATGTTTATAGATTTTTAGGAGGAGTTTGGGGTGGTTTATATGGCGATTGAGTGCTGTAGTTATTGTTCTGAGTTGGGGTATTTTTCATATGGTATTATCGATCAGTTTTGGCTTAAGGCTATATTGGGGTATCATACTCTAAGGTGTGCGTCTATGCACATGAGGCATCGGTTGGTTGTACATTTCCATGTGCACTTACCTGCGCAGGTGTAAATCCACATAGTCATATGTAAACAATTTCCGCGTTAAGTCGTGGAGGTCGCATGTAGGGTGTGTTAGGGTTGGACGGGGGTGGTGGCTGGGGAGGGGAATTGATTCCGATTATTGGCGTCGATGTATGTATGTATCTGCGTATGTGCGCATCCATGCCTACGCACGCGCACCCAATCTTAGCACCTTAAAGAAAATTTGACGCAAGCGAGAACAACGCAGGTGTCAATGCATGCAGGCGCACATATGCACATATATTTGCACGCCAGGGCGAGCATGTATGTGTATCCGTGACCGTTTCTTTTAAGTATATATGTGTGCACGTGCGCATGTGTGTACCGGTGCCTGCGACCGCTAGCTGACCCTCTCCAAACAATTAACAACAAAATAAAAACTAAAAATAAATAAACCGAATCATAGCCCCCCGCCTCCAAACATAAGCGAACACCCAACAGCTCAAGATATACTTACCAAGAAATCACCTCACCAAAGAGACGCTAAAAACTTTAACACTAAGACTCGAATTTTAAAGTAACCCTCCTCCTCCCACTCCCACATATTTCCCCTTCCCCTCATGTATCCCTATGCCCTCAGCCACACCAGAAATGAATTTCCCAGACCCTCCTCCACAATTTCTTAAACCCCTAAACTAAAATATTATCGATATACCAAACGCCCCCACCTTCCCTCCTTGTTCCCTTCCTCTCTTCCTCTTCCGCCCTCCTCGCACCCGATCTCATTCACTATTCCACTCTTTCATCCCAAAATAGCGAACATTTCTGTAAAAGTCTGAAGACGCTACAGACGGCCCAAAAGAAAAACGTCTGTGTAGCCGAAACAATAATGTAACTTAACAGAAAGATACGGTAATAAAAAATAAAACGCATATTTGATCTACAACAGTATTGACCACTTTCATCAGTTTTTATTAATTACCATCACCAGTATATATATATATATATATATATATATATATATATATATATATATATATATATATAACTACTTCATTTACTCACATAAATTTAATATACGAAATATTACGTAGGCATGACTTCCTTAGATTTTAAAACCCGATACTATGACCACAAAAGTATAAAAAAAACACCGTATAAAAACAACACTAGCAAATAAATACTGGGAACTCAAAGAAAGCGGACATTCGCCGGTAGTCGAATGGGAAATAATAAGACAAGCTACCACGTGCAGCAATTAAGACGACCAATGTAAATTATGCTTCCATGAAAAATTTGCTATCCTGTACTTTAAAGAACCCTAAAATCTATTAAACTGTAGACGAGAAATAGCAAACAACTCTGTTCACAAAATAAAACTTACTCTAGGATAGCGATACAAAATAGCTTTAAAACTAACAATAACAAGAGAAAACAAACAAATAAATAAATTAAATAAACATAAATATACATAAACGATCACACTTATATGTATATATATATATGCATATATATGTGCATGTATGTGTGTACACATAGGTATATTTATATATATATATATATATATATATATATATATATATAAAAGGAAAACGTCTACCTTAAACCACTAACCTAGTTCTAAAACAGATCTTTTGTTCGATAAAATGCATGCCCATTGGCTGATAGGAAGGGGCGCGGTGGATACTAGAAAGCTGATTGGCTAACTAAAAATCCTCAACATATATAAAAACAAGAAACAACCACAAAATTCGCGCATAAGCCTGACGAATCCTATAGTGGATGAAACGCAGAATATTCAGTGTAGCTTAATCGCCATATATATTTTATAAATTACTATATATATATATATATATATATATATATATATATATATATATATATATATATAAATCATACAACGGTTAAG
The DNA here is from genome assembly GCF_053919585.1 of Euprymna scolopes. NCBI lineage: Eukaryota > Metazoa > Mollusca > Cephalopoda > Sepiida > Sepiolidae > Euprymna > Euprymna scolopes. Next base: position 10,477,195 of record NC_136484.1, on the reverse strand, counting down.
GATTCACGGCGCAATCAATTTACTTAACTTACTAATTGATGTATCATCTTTATTGAATAAAACCAATAAATCTATACACTTACAGAATCGATCTAATTCTTTTAATCCCCTTATATATATATATATTAATATATATATATATATATATATATATATATATATATATATATATATATATATATATATATATAGGCAGTGTAAGTGGTCTCAGGTTCGATGTTTTATTTTAATTAAAATTTACCTAACCAATTGGATTAATGATTATAATAAAATTAATGTAGGTGAAATTATTGCGTATATATTCAAGGGTATTTAATCTTACTCAATACAAATGGTTAATACATATTTTGAATTTATGAGAAGCTGTTTAAAAGTACATACGCAAATGGAATAATACAGTCTTTTTTAAGAGAGCATCAACATGGTTATATTACAATGTATTTCAATCATAAAAACGAAAAAAACAATACATATTCACATACAAACATAAAAAAATACATGCACACTTATACGAGAAATATATAACAAATATTTTAGAATAGTGACTAATATCAGAAGTAATTATACAACATATAGAATTTAATATTATAATGAATTTCAACAGCTTATACAGAATATCTTAAATATTAAATCCTCCCGTTTTAGATTTAGTATTCAGTGAATTGATCTATGGGCAGCTTAATTTTGGCGTGAGATAAACGTGTTTTCTAATTGTTGATATACTCCGATTGATTAAACTCTCTCTTTTGTCTAAACTACATAGTGAACTCTGGAGATTTATATATGATTATTATCAGCAAGCTTTCAAAAAGATGGTTAATTGATGTCTATTCCAACATAAGGTCAAGCTCTTTTCGTACTGATTGCGCTGTGAATCCTTAAGCGTTATATCATTAATAACATATGAAGTCGTTAGAATTCTCTCGATAGAAAAACACTGTATAGTTCTTATATTTGTAGAAATCAATATGACATTTGTTTGTTTATTACTGTATATTTTATCTATTTATACGAACAGAATAATAAGCAATACGTCAACGCAAGTGCAGTGAATGGACTCAAGTTTCTATTTCCATATATAACAGTCGTAATTCTAAACGTCGACGATAATGTGTTAGTTCACTGGAAAGTTTTCGCCAGGTGCATAAATAAATCACATTGGACAATTTTGCATTCTTATGTCATCATAGAAGGTCGGCGAATACACGGTTAAGAATAAGAACGCATCTTACATTTTACTTGAAAATTAGTATTGGAAACCTTGTTATTCTTATTGAATTTAACGCCTGTGTTAGAAAAACCGGATTTGGTTTGGAAATCCGATAGAGATAAAACCTGACACCAACTGAAATTATTTCTTGTTCACGTGATAGCTAAGCGAATTTCAACCACATCGTGTAAAGATTCTGGTGGTTTTAGCAAATGCAATTTCAAACTAACTTCGCTTATTTTATTCTCTCACCTGCCGAATGATGAAGATTTTCACTTTCACTAATGCAGTTTTCCCTGTCAGTTTTGATTAGACTTCGTTCATACCGTATTGAACCGCATCTTTAATGGATACTCTTTTTATTTCCATAACTGAAATTTAATTTTACCGTGCCCTGCTGAAGAACTGGGGAGTATTAATGTATCTTTAAACCGTTTCGTTGTTCTAAGATTCCTTGCTTTGCGTCACTTAACCAAATTGCAATTGACTAGAATTTCTCTGAATGTGCTAACCATAATCATCTTAATTGGTTTGCAGTATCGCCATCTTTTATTTCGTCTTCATCATATGAATCAGTCATTACAAGCTACATCGAACATGTAGAATATTAATTCTTAAAACGTATTCACATAATACTCACGTGTTACTTAGTAAATTATATCATACGAGATCCCTTCATTAAGTTTCCAGGATTTTTTTGTACAGGCATACAAAATTATCATAAACCTTTGAAAAATCAGTTTGTTATTGCTCTAAATCTTATCAAATGGTTGACTAATTTTTATGTTACAGCAGAAATTGGAATACACCGTACTAAAGCCTGATTATCACAGCTGATGAATTTCAGAAATGCAGTCTGGACGTGATGACTCTTTAAAAGAAGGATATGCAATTAAATTATGCTTTAAGCTTAGGGAAATGATACATAGCCATATGGACTGCTTCAGATTTCTATTTAACCATGTGGCATGAATCGAGCATCAGTTTTCTAGTTGAATAAGAGATTCAAAAGAAAAGAGAGACGATGAAAAGTGTGGGAGGAGTAAGTCGATTGACCATATACATATAATAAAGATAAGGACCACCGTTTGTCTATAAAAGAAAATACTTGAACAGTTTTATGTCAGTGTGAGAACTGTTCAGACAATTATTCACGCTGGAGATGTGGAAGATTTGAGCAAAGTTTGTCCTAAGGGTGCTCAAAGGAGATCCGACTATTTTAACAAGATGCCCACCCTCCCTATAGTCCAGGCCTTTTTCCCTGTGACTTTTGGTTATTGCCTAAACTAAAGAAAAACCTATGAGGCTGTCATTATTAGATTATTAAAGAGATGAATAAGGCTGTTATGAAGTTCATGGACACGTTTACACAAAAGGACTTCTATTGAGGCCTTCCAGAAGATATTGGAACGGTACAGCAAGTGCATTGCATCCTGAGTAGATTTCTCCGAATTGTTGCTAGAGTTTCATGTCTACACTATCAATAGAAGTGCCTATACGAAAAAATGCCGAAAAACTTGTTTAAGTAACTTTCATATAACCTCAATCTAATAAACCCACACTATTGATCAAGCTCAAACCTCTGTCGCATCGCTTAAATGTTGCAACCCTGTGGTGGCTATACAAGTACATATTACCAACTAACGAGAAAACGGTAGCGGTCCCTAGGTACAGGGACAACTTTAGTTTTAATAGTTTCATCTCTCAAACTGGCAGAATGTGAGATCTCCCACCTATTTCCTGTTTTAGTGACTGTACTGGCATGCACAGAGTGGGCGACCAATCGATTGTATTGAAAAATGTGCGAGTTCTCAGATTCTGTGTATAATAAAATATTGGAGTGTGGAACATTAGTGGATCACCATTCACTGTTGAACAACGTCAGGTCTCTCTGCAAGTAACTATATACAGCTAAAGCCGAAAATATTGGCACGCTTTCAATTTTTACGTTTTTCGGAGAAAAAACATTTTTTCACAAATTTTTATTAAAATACTGATGAAAATTTGTTTCGCGCTTCTGCCTTAATGAGTTCGATCAATTAAACATTTTGGGGATTTTTCAAACACCTGGGCACGGCTGGACCGTTCATTTTTTAAATTATTTTTTGTCACGATTTTTTCTTGATATTTTTACATTGTTTGTTTTCATAATATTTAAACAGAGTTATTACTTCGCTTTGTTTTAATTTTACCCCATCCCTTCCCAACCACACACGCATCTAGAAACTCGGGCAACGCTGGATACCAACCGCTAGTCATTAATAATATTTATTTTGAATATTTTATAATAAACTAAAAGTGGTTCAGGAGGTATGTATATGGACACTTTAATAAAAATAATTATTGAAAAAATGTTATTATATATATATATATATATATATATATATATATATATATATATATATATATATATCCAAACATGAGCAAAGCTTCTTTCTTAGAACTGCACGCCTGTGGAACTCTGTTCCGTCTGCCTGCTTCCCTCCGGACTACAACTTGGATGTCTTCAAGTCTAATGTTAACAAATTCCTAATGAACCGCCCCCCTAATTAAACACTTCATAAAATCTCCTCACTAACGTGATGTACTTACAATAACCCTTATCCCTGAGTGGCTTCCGGGCCTTGATAAGTGGTGATCACTGTGTAAAAAAAAAAAAAAAAAAAAAAAAACATGAACATATTCAATTCTCTCACTCAAAAGATTTAGTTCATGAGATACTGACCGAATATAGAATTTAGAATGTATTAACCTGAAAAATCAAAAACAAATCTGTTCGTCCATCGTTTTTTATGAAGAACACGAACATCACTAATAATGCAGCAACTTGTCCGTGAATTTGTTATGGAAAGAGTTGCATAATTTCCAAGAAGAATTCTCGTTAGTATCTTGTATTAACATATTACTAGTGGTACGTGCGGAAATTCCACAGAGGACGCTTTCCAATGTATTATATTTATGTAGATATTCTGTGGATGTTCATCGTAAATGGAGACGTCCTGATATAATTGTAGCTCTTTTGTTCAAACGAAAAAAAGTATTTGTCTTAGCTAGTATAGACGCCCGGCCTATTCCGGTCGTAATTGATTCGTAATTGAAACCAAAACTCATGATAAATTTCGGTATTTTTTTTTATTACAAGAAAAGGATGGGCATAGCAATTTAAAGATAGTTAGCCGAAAGAAAAAATATGTAAGCATGGCACATACAATGAAACCCACGCTATCGTATTAATATATACATTTAATAGAAATATGTATTTGTATGTATGCTTGTGTAACGAAGTAAAACAAACCAACCACACATTTAAGATTCTGTATAACAACAAACTGATTACGCTGATATAAAATAAGATGTTCGATTATAACTAGAGATAAAATCACTTTATCTGGTAAAAGAATACTCCATGCCATTCTTATTTGTAAATATTCGAAAACTGCAACTTAACGAGGAAACAAACATATTATTAAGCGTCATATTCTCGAAAAAAGTTGGAATTTCATTTTCATTTTTAATAGCATCTGATTCAGATAAGTCACTTACATCTGATTGTATTATGTCTCGTCTCTGCTAATAAGAACGTCTAATTTCTTTTTTCATGTCCTTTATGCCAACGCCGTCATTATATGAGCTGTATTCGTAACTTTCTGCCATCGGAAATTATAATTTACACAATTATTATTCAATTATTTTATAACATAGTAAGCTGATAATAATAATCTAAAGTTACGAAAGCAACACGATATTTAAATGGGATAATTATGCCACGTTTAAAACAATTGGTTACAAATTCCACACTGAGTTATCATAATGTTATCTGAAATATGATGGATAGTTACACTTTTTTTGCATTTTATGCTCTGACCACTATAAAATGCATGTTTTCCTTAACAGCGTATGGCAAAAATGTTTAATAAAAACAATTCCCGCTATAAAAATGAAACTTGTCACGATAGCCAATATTATAAGCACAGAGGATCTCAAAACATGTAGAAAGAGAATTATGTAAAATTCCATTGTTATTTCCTTCTAATTTTACAGTCAACACACTCAAATAGCTCTTCCTACTTTGCAATTAGAAAAAAAAATTAGCAAAACTAGATAGCATTACAGTACACGTTAGTGTTACATCTGATTAATTGGTTATGTTTAAAATATGCCGGATTTTGAAAAAGATATCTAACGTTTACGTATAATATCTAAAAGTAGCAGAAATCGTTGAAATCCCGGAGTAACTTAAACTTTTTGAAAACACAAACATACAATGATAACATAATAAAATAAAACAAATTGAAAACATTTTTTATAGTAAATAAATTTGGAACATTTTAAAGCTTAAAATAATTAATTAAAAACTACAATTTTCTTCAATGTAAAGTCAACAAACAACCCATTGCTTTGACTTTTCTTCTGGATAATTTTGATATAAATTATAACGGAACAGATGTAAATAAACTTGCACATTTTCTTAATTTTATAAAAAAATCAATAATAAAAAACTTACAGTCTCCTTTCAACATGACTTTTTAAAAAACTTATTAAATAAAATAAAAAAAACTTATTAAATAAAATTAAAAAAAAACTTATTAAATAAAATAAAAAAACATTAAATAAAATAAAAAAAACATATTAAATAGAATAAAATAAACTCATTAAATAAAATAAAAAACTTATTAAATAAAATAAAAAAACTCATTAAATAAAATTAAAAAAAACTTATTAAATAAAATAAAAAATGTATTAAATAAAATTAAAAAAAACTTACTAAATAAAATAAAAAAAAACTTATTAAATAAAATAAAAAAAACTTATTAAATAAAATAAAAAACACTTATTAAATAAAATAGCTGATTGGAAATCACCAACAGACAACCTTTTGGTTTGAAAAACTTTGGAGAAGAAATGGTTTTAATTATTTTTGACTGATAAAGAGTGGCTATAAAGGGAGGTAATTCGTTTCTCATCAATAGTGTTTGCGATGATGTTATTTTGTGACAACATACACCAGACAAGTAAATTATTATTAGATCGTGCAGATTAATTAATTGAGGTTGCGGGGGAAATGGTTAGTATATTAGCGTTTAAAAGTTTAGTCTTTCAATATACCGTTGGGGGGTAAAAAATGTTCTACTGAAATGGAATATGACGGTTTTATTGCCAATTCGGGCTTGGTATATCTGTGTAAAATTGGAATCACTTCAAGAAAAAAGAAAAAAGATAAATACATATGTTATCATTCTGCCTAAAGGCAAACATTCTTTGGCTATTGATCTGCTGCATTCCTATTACACGGTGTCAACAGAGTATGGAGGTTACATTTGTTTTTTCGCGAATGACAACTAATGATGCAATGACCCTAACACTTTGGTGAAGCCGTCCATAACTGCTTGCATATTTTGCCTGAGGCATTATTTCTCTTCTTCGGGTTATATTGTACATATTTATCCATATTAAGTGAGCTTCGTGTCTATGTTAAACTATTTGGAATTAAAAGCTTTACTTATATACTATTAGACTGGTCATAAAGAATCTGTTAGACGCAAGAATGAGCAATCTGGGTATTTTTTGTTTAATTTAGTTTTAGGCACAGTGAACATAAAGTGACATATAGAGCGAGTACAGAACAACCCCATTAAAATGTATAAAGCCCCGATTTTTGTATGTCTTAACTATGAATGCTAAAAATATATGAAAAAATATGCTCACAATCCAGGTGTCTTTTTGGTAATTAAATAGGTTTTAGAAATTATAATAAAGATACCTTCTTTTATTTGCATGTCAAAATAGTTTCAATTTATGTTAAGGTTGATCCATTGTTATCAGCAATTTTTCCAAATCCTCTGATTTTAATTTTTCTACTAAAAATTCGTACGCTTGGAATTCTAAATATTTTCTAGAATTTAGATAATGCAAGTTTATTACACTTGGAGTAAGGATGTTACTCATATAAATAAGCTACATAATATGTATATATAATTTGTAATTTGATAAGTTTTTAATTTATCAGAATCGGACATGAATGTAGTGAACACCTTCTCTATTAGATAAGTTAACCTTATTTATTCTAGTATGTTATCTACATATATTCTTTTCTAGTATATTGTCTACAGATTTCTAAAACACAAACATAATTTAAAATTACCAAGTTTAATTTAAAAGTTATTATGATATTAAATTATTCTGATGCAAACTTGGAATCATTATTAAAAGTAACATTATGAATAATCACTTTTTCTAATTGCTAAAAGAAATATGTGTTCAATGCATGCAAGATATTAGGCATATATGTAATAATTTACAAGTCACATCCTTCAATATATTTTCCTTGCAAACATATCTGATTTTGATTACTTTCCAGCATTACGACACTAAGATTTTTCTTGCCTCATGGAATATCAAAAAGTCACAGGGAATAAGGCTGGATTATAGGGAGGGTAGGGATGGAACTGTCTTGATACTCACCTTCGTAATGGTAATGTATTTCCGTCTGATCTGTTCTGTTTCATATTATCGCGTATAATTGTGTGCACAGTTTCCACACTGACATAAACTGTGCAATTATTTTCTCTATAGACACATGATTGTCCTTGTTCATGGACTTCTCTATTTGACCAATCATTTCTAGGTCCTGGATATGATCCTAAACTATATCCAGTGGTGAGGCCCCAGCTTGCGGGGGTTGAGGAATGTGAAGCCACCCTTTAATTACCATTGCTCCTAGGTCCACTCTGACCCGGAGTGGTAGTACCTGTTAGGGTCCCAACTATGGGTTTAATAGAAACCGACTTGAAAACACCAAATATATTCTATTAATATTTTTTTCTTCAAAATCTTTGGATACGGCATTAAATAACCCGAAAAAGGTTGATATGCCGTAAAACAAAAACAACCAATCAACCAATCACTTCTAGTATTCTGTCTTCCTTATTTCTCCCACGACAAACCTCATCCCTATCTATCTCTCTGCTGTCCTTGATTAACATAAGGAACTCCAATATTGGTGCCCGATTCATGCAAGATACGAAAATGCCACGGAAACGTATGAAATGTTTCAGCCGGCATTTAGACAAGTTTAACACAGCATTTTGTTGCATATAGTTTTCTAAAGTGCATTTAAAAATTTCCCTTAGATGTTACAATCAGGCTTTAGTAAACTGTATTCCAATTCGTGCTATAGCTGTTACTTTGAACCTGAAATTATAAAATTTGAGCAATCATCCCATAAGATATGTAGCAATTACATACTAAATTTCCTCGAGTTTAGGACACCTGTACAAAAAGCCTAGAATCTTATTGTAGGCATCTTATATAATACACGTTACTGAATCACGCCGTATGGAATAATGATATCAACTTTTATATAATAGAGAGGCCATTCTCATAAAATCAACTTATAATAATTACACGGTTACTACTAAAACGAAGTTGCTACTTATACGATCAATAATTTGTTTTAACTTTCGAAATCTTTTCCAATAATAGTTATATATGCTTAATTGGCAAATTTACATAGATGGAGACATACTGCAACGAATATTCTTTGACTGATAACGAATCGAAAAATATTTTATCTGAATCATCGGCGCTTAATTAAAAAGGATACAACAAATGAATTAAATATAGATTGTTAACTTCCAATTCATCTTTCATTAAATGTCCTTGTCAGGAATATAAACAAAGTCTATTCACAAATTTCTTAAATATCAGAGAGCATGCCTGCATCACCCCCCCCACACACACACATATATATAATGCAAGCATATATATATATATAATACAAAACACACGTGTCCGTAGATTACTGTTTTTAAAAAGTAATATATATATATATATATATATATTTATGCATATATATATATATATATATATATATATATATATATATATATATATAGTCAGTTATAACAGTTAATATGACAATTAAGCTACACATAATATTCCGCGTTTCATCCACGTGAGAATTCGTTAGGATCATGTGAAGAGTCGTAGTTATTGACCATTTTTATATTAGGCTGGTGCGAAAATAATGTCGTTTTTCATAAATTATATACACACGTGAAAACGACATTATTTTGCACCAAGCTAATATAAACACATGGTATTGAATTTATTTGTAAGCCAATCATCTTCTTAGTTGTAACCGCGCCTATCCTAATCAACCAATTGTCGGTCACTTGCAGGGTACAGTTGACCTAATGTTTACCTTTTCCCTTTGTGTGTTTTATGGAAAAGTGTTAGTTATATCCGTCTGTGTATAGAAAGTTTACCTACTCTCAACCTAGATGTAGTTAGATACGTAATTTTGTGTTTTGATTTACATTTTGAATATTATGCTAGTTTTATTCATAAAAGTATTCATTATATTAATATATGTGTTTATTTTATTATATTTTAATTATTATTTTTTAATTTTATTAAGAATTTAAAATTATTTATGTATTGCTATCATTGAGTAAAATTTATCCTGTGGACACAGTTGTTCGGTATTTCTTTGATAGACTAACTATAACATTCAATGCCATGTGTTTTTATAAAAATGCGCGATAACCACAACTCTTCGCATAAACCTGACGAATTCATAACGTTCTGCCTAGGTCTATTCATGTATTGAGCACTGTAGAAGTAAATATTAAAACATTTACGCATAAATTATATTTTCATATATTCTTTTATGAACTTAAATGAAATAATAATAAAATATATATAATATATATACTTTCTTATCGACTGATATATTTACTTTTGACTCTAATAAAAATAGATGCCAGGCAAACTGAATGCTGATTGTATTAGACATAGTTCACTATATTAATCGACATTAAAGTAAAAAAAAAATGTTTAAAAAACTTGTTTATAAGAAGTGTTTTTTTAAAAAAAATTTCTGAGGAACTCATTGCATTTGTGCCCCTCAATGTACATAGCTTTGACAAACCCCTCTTAGTAAAAAAAAATCACATCCCTTCACTGTTGAGGTGACTAAATGACAAAATGTTTTCTATTTTAATTGTTTCAATCCCTCAAACAGCTAGACTTTGGAGTCCTATTTCTGCTACCTACTTCTCTGACCGTACTGATATACAGAAATCTAAATGTAATGCAAACCAATATCTTTTCAATCTTCCCTAGACATAGTCCCAAGCAGCATTCACTTATGGTCAAGTGGCGATATGCCTTCTTTGAGCAGAACATGAGTAATACAACAATATGTTTTCATGTAAAGTTTCCCTTGTTTCTACGAATTCTATGTATTGTAAAATGCGGGGAAATATATATTTAATAGATTGAAGGTGAAAGAACCTGAACGCTCAACGTTTCGCCCGATTTATGCCGGCTTTATCAAGAGGGATTGTCATTGACGAGAGGGTCGGAAGATTTGGAGCTATATGTAATGGTAGGGGGAGAGCAGCATGTTTTCTTTATCTAAATTAGATGTCTATATACATATATACATTTTATGATGGGAGAACATAATAATAATAATAATAATAATAATAATAATAATAATAATAATAATAAATTGGAGTAAACTGGTTCAGTGATTTGAAAGATTTCGTCTAAAAATAAAATAAATAAATTAACAAATGAGATGAGAAAATTAATTGGGCTATAATATCGTAGAGATTGAAAATATTGCGTCTATAAATATAACCGTGATAGATTATATAAATAAAAAAAAAACAATAAAATGAAACGAGATTACAAAGGGAGTTTTTTTTTAATTTACCATAACTGAAATCGAGACAATCCCTAAATATCCAAACACACGACAGACAATATTTCCAACTAATAATAACAACGACACAATCTATAAAAAACATGAATAACACAAACATTCAAATAAAAAAAAACCCTAACCTCTTTAACAATTAGGGATCGAACACGTGAAATCATCACAAATACTAACACTAACATCAAGGCTGGAATATATTCCATACTCTGCCTTGATTGTCTAAAAATATACCTAGGAGAAACTCAACGAAATTTACAGAAAAGAATATATGAACACAAAAGAAATGTGAAAAACAACAATACACTCAACGCCATATTTTGTCAAATCATGGAGAACGACCACCATTTTAATTTTAACAAAGCGACTTTCCTTTAATCACTGTCTATATTTAGACGCTATTTAATCACTTTCTTTTCTTATTTTTAGACGCCACCTTTCAAGTTACTACGCTATTTTATCCCAATTCAGTTGTTCCTAACTTTTAAAGACTCCCTTTGTAATCTCGTTTCATTTATTATTTTTTTTTATTTATTTAATCTCTCACGGTTATATTTCTAGACGCAATCTGTTAAATCTCTTCGATATTTTAGCCCAATTAATTTTCTCATCTCATTTATCAATTTATTTGTTTCATCACGTTTTTATTTTTAAACGCAATCTTTCAAATCACTACGCTAGTTTACTCCAAAATATTATTATTATTTTATCATAAATGTTATAGATATGTATATAGGCAACTAATTCATATGAGGAAAACAGTCTGCTCACCCCTCATTATTATATTTAATACCCAATCCTCCGACCCTCTCGTCAATGAACATCCCTCTTGAAAAAGCCCGCATAGATCTGGCGAAATGTTCAGCGTTCAGGTCCTTCCACCTCCAATCTATTTTCATACCGTCGGATTTCATCCATCTAAACCATCATATATATATATATATATATATATATATATATATATATATATATATATTTATATATTTATATATATATATATATATAAAGTAAAATGAACATTTTATAATGGAAGTTAATTTGAATAACTTACAATATTTTTTTATTGATTTACGATGCTATTGAAATGAATTAATCACTTGAACTTTTTTTCCTGAATTCAAGAATAACTATTTCAATAATTGACTGATGTTCTAAATTGATTGGTAATTTTTTTTAAAATCCGAGTTTATTTTTACGGATAAGTTTATCACATTTATATTTTTAAATTCATACTTAATAGTGATGCAATTTTATATTAATTGTCTCTAGTGAAATGCTCCTATATTTTAAAATTGTACAGTTTAAGTAGTTTTTTTTTCTTTACATAATTCCATGTTTACATCTTCGAGTAATTAATAAATATCTAAATTTATTAAAATTGTCATATGTTTTAATGCCTGTTTTTTAAAAATATATTCTAATGTTAAAATATTTATATTCATATTTGTAATTTTATTTTCATATACAAATATGCCTGTGTAGTTGGACATATATACGTTCATATAGAGCTATCTACTACACGAACTCAGCGATAAACTTTTAGATACACAAAATCATACACATTATGAAAATAATATATTATAACAATTTTGTTGAAGATATAATAGAATATAATACATATGGATGTGTTGGAAGATGTCAGCAGCAGCGAAGGATAGCTGGCTTGGGGTGAGATTAGCAGCAGTAGCGGTAGCCGAGAAATTCGTATATGTAAATTGGGAAGTGTGCACGAGAAGAAAGAGAAAACCGAAAAAATGCAACACGTTCTCAGGGGAAAAGAAGTCGACGTCAAAGGAAATGGACGTGTAAACCGAAGGCCGGCGTAGAGTCGAAGAGGAAAAGTGCTCGGGGCGAGATGGACGATGGCAAGTGACTTTTAAGAAGTGCCGAAAGTAACGGTTATAAAAACGGTTTGTAAACAAGAAAAAACGCCGACCCGGATTTTAATTTATTTATTTATTTATATTTTTCTTTTATTTGTTTCTCCATTTGCGACGTAACGGCCACCTTACAATGGTAAGGCAACTCTAACTTTGTTAAGGATGATGGAATATTCTTGTTTAAACGAATAGAGGGATTGTCTGTAGTATATAAATAGTGTCTATTTTCTTTAGTGATAGTTGTATATATAATAAGCTTGAACTGATGAAATATAATCGATTAAACATTTGAGATATTGCACGTTTAGTCAAAGGGATTATTTGTGATACTTAACCTACCTATATTAACAAATATAGTAGTTGAGATTTTATTATCAATTTTTTTCACTGTCTGTAAATATTAATGATCAATGTCTTTTCTTTCTATGAGATACATTTAACAAATTCCTTACTGCAAAAGCACATGCATTATAGAGAGTAACAATCCTCCATGAATAAATGCATAAAACCAATCAAATTAAATGCTCATATTTTCTTATTATTTCCAAATAATTTCAAACATAATAGAGCTAAGTCAACGTATGGAAGTTTTGTCCCAAGCATAAAAAATATTTTATCCAGTTTATAGCGTTTTTATGATAAGTTATATCTCCTGCTCTGACAAAATTTAAATTGTAGTTCGCACACATTTCTACCTACGTTCAACATGGTACATTTAGTTTTGACTTGAAACTCCATTGCAAAATGACATATATCATATATATTATATAATAAATAATATATAACGTATATACAAGTTGATGTTCCCGTAGTGTTGTTGCTCGACTAAATAAAAATTGCTTGTTAATCCAATAGAATGTGATAACTTGGCAAACAAGCTAAGTCTCATGTCATATTTGCAGATGAATATTTCATGTTGACTTGTGTAGGATTCAAATTGTTTAGTTAATGCTGTTTCGCGTCATAATTATATGTGTAAAACTAATACGGTTGCAAAGAAATGATTTCTGAGCGAATCTGAACTCTGGACTTTAACCCTCTGCCGGCATCTGACCAGACTTCTTTATTATAACAGCAGATTCTTTATCTGACATAATGTAAAAGAGTAGTATCTGTAATGTCTTAATTGCAGAAGAATTAATTATGTATATGTTAATTTTATTTTTGTATCAAAACAAACTCACATTGCATTTCTATCTATATTTTGAATGCATAAATTAGACAAAAATGTATGCAATAAATATTTTACTATCAAGAAAAATGTATGAAACTTATTACTGTAAAAAATTATCATATTAAAACATCCGAAGTCATAGTATAATTTTTACATGGATTCTTAATATGAAAAGTTAATAGAGTCTTCTGCAATATGTATAGGAGCTTCACGCCTTACTTCAAGCTATGTTATTTGAGAATGGGTTTATAATTATCGAAAAAGCACATACGAAAATTTCTGAACCAATGAACACAATTTATTTTGTAGATTAATTTAATCTCCGGTTTTTAATAGGATATATGTCACTGAATTCGATATAAAAATCACTATGTTCTGAAAAATGTAAATGTAGAAAATCCAACGTATTATGTAGCTAACGTAAGTAACACGGATTTAAAAATAGTCTGAATAATACAGATAGTTCTAATTATCAATTACAAAATATCTAAACACAAATAAATTCGTTTTTGAGGCAAGAGCAGAGTCAGGAAAGAGTTAATACGTAAAGAAACTGTTTATGCATGTTTTCAAGAGTTTGCTTTTAATTGCTGATAAAATGCTAAAATTATAATACATTAAATATCTGTTTCTTTCGATGTTAAAAAACTTTCGCCCGCAAAATGATTTCCTGATATTAAAATACAGACATATCACATATTAAACGTAGATATAATACAATATTTCTATATTCACTATAAAAAGACATCAATTTGAAATGTATACTTGCCTCGAACGCTTTGGTAGCTTGCTCGCTCTCTTTCATGGAAGCGATGATTTTTAGGTGTCGTCTGTCGAGGACGTTGACAAAAGCGAATTCAAGGAGGGCAGCGAAAACAAAGCAGAGACAAGACGCCATCCAGACGTCGATGGCCTTCACATAGGACACTTTCGGTAGAGCTGCTGCCCCGGCGGACCTCTGGGTGGTCAGGGTCAGTACGGTAAGAATCCCTAGGGATATACGTGCAGGTATTGCTGAAACGTTCAGGTAGAAAGATACCCACGACAGAAGGACGATTAGAACACTAGGGATGTAGATCTGAATGAGGTAATAACCAATGTCCCGCTTTAGATGGAAGTTGACAAATAGGCAGGTGAAGTTACCTAAAAGTAAAAATAGTGGACATTACTTCATTTATTTAAAACTAGCGGAGATACCCGGCGTTTACCGGGGTTTTGGAGGTGTGTGTGTGTAAGGGAGGGGTAAAGTAAAGAATAAGCGAAGTAATAACGCTGTTTCAATATTACAAAAAAAGATGTTTAACTTTTAAAAAATCTGAAAAACCATATATATATATATATATATATATATATATATATATAAATAAATAAATAAAAAAATAACAGCGAACGAACATCAGCGAAAAGAAAAATGGCATAAATAACCCTTTTATTCGGTTAAGTCCACGTTAAAATTCCATTTTAGTTTTTTTAGCAACTACAAAACGAAATAAAACGGAAATGATGTTTTAAATGTGAATTTTATGAAAAAAGAAATGGAAAGAATCCTTTTTTTAGTGTAAAAATGTTGGGGGGGGGAAATGGTAATTAAGCAACGTAAAGGTAACCGTGAGTTAAGAATTAATGTTTGTGGGAATATATCTATCGGTTAATTCCGTGGTGCGTTTCACCCTATAGAAAGTATAGAACGGAAACGCACGGTAAAATTTCATTCCAGGTTTTTAAGCAACTACGAAGTACAGAAAAGCGAAATCGGCGTTATTCGTAACTGTCCCTTGTTAACGATCCTGCAACGGTGTAAGTAGTGATGAGAGTAGGAAAAATTAATTAGATTGAACAGATTTTACGACTTCCATTGATTTTAGCCGATTTTGGCAGTGAACTCTCAGCAGAAAAAATATAGGAATCTACGATTATCGATGAAGTGGAGAGGCAATATGCCTATAACACACCTCAGATATTGTGCTGCAGTTTGTGCATATTACATTTGCATGAAATGTTTTGATTTTTTATCCTATTAAGGTCAAAAATCAGAGGGGAAAATGAGTTCATTTCATATATATATATATATATATATATGTATATATATATATATATATATATATATATATATATATATATATATATATATATAGGGTAAGTAGTAATTATGATTTTAATCGTTAGAAAGATTTCGTGCGAACGACTCGGACCATAAAAAAATAAATGGACGGTGCGAAAAGTTTAAAATTTCAGGTTTCCCTTTACGATTTCAATTTCAATAATTATTGTCATCTTCTTGGTGAGTAGAAGCAAAGCGACGAAATATAGTATCAATTTATAATAATATTTTAAATTTTACATAGTTTTAGCTTTTACTGATATTATCTTTATTTCTTAATTGCAAAAATATTCATTAATATGACCCGTTGTTTGTTGTGAATGAAGGAACTAAAATAAGGCGTGTATTTTAAAGTATTATGTTTTTAGGTTAATATTTACTTCGAAAAGTATAAATAATTTTATGAATTTAGACCGTTATGCTTTATGTGTTTTTTTTTATAAATATGTAAGCGAATACCTCTGCGAATAGAAGTATATTATAATCGCATGTGTGAAAGCAACTGGCATGATATTTTAAAATCATGTTAGCAAATATCAACGTATTCTAATGTTGCAATAAATTGGAATTGCAAAGTATGCGAGGCGTCTTCAATAAGTTTCCAAAAGTTTTTAGTGTGGACACTTTTTATTGATATTACACATATAAAACTCTAGTCTTTTTCATCTCGTCCGGTTGCAATGCATTTGTTTTATGATCCCAAACAACTTATTAAAGGCCCTATGACAGCCATCTTGCAATTGTCTCATAAAATATCCTCCACGTTATTCTTTGATCTTAGGGAATAACAAAAGTCACAGTTAGCAAGGTATAGATTATAAAGAGGGCAATGGACTTTTTTTTATACCCATATTAGTAAAATAGTCTGTAATCTTCTGTGATGTTCCAGGGGACAGACTTTGCGCAAATCTGCTGCATCTTCAGTTCCTCGTGAATAATTGTGTGTATAATTCCCACACTGATATCAAAGTGTTCTCGTATTGTGTCTATAGAAACACGACGGTCTTTAGCCATGAAAGTTTTAATTTGGCCAATCAACTCTGGTGTTCTGACATTCTTTACCCCTCCTGCACCTCGCATCATTTCTAGCTTCACTTCTTTCCTTGTATCTCTTATGCCACTCAAAACCTGATTCTCAATTTATACAAGATATTTCAACAGCAGTCTGAAGCATCTCATACATTTCTGAAGCGATTTTTTTCCATGAATTGTATTACATATCGTTTTTATAAAGTGTCTTTTCATCCATGTAGTATTTTTAAAATTCACTGGTTGTGGAGATCACGCTTTAGTAGGGTGCATTCAATTTCTAATATGTCTCTTTGAACTTGAAATCATAAAAATTAGTCATCTATAAGATGTATAGCAATAACATACTGAATTTTCAAGTCACCCACACGCAATGCACAGCCCTCGCCCTTACACGGAATAGAGTTAACACCTCCCACCAACCAAATGAACTTAACTCTGATCGTTTGAACTATTGACCTGCCTTACTCGAGACATTAAGTTTCATATTGGCATTTCTCTGAGAAGCAAAATCACGCTAGCGGAAATAAAATGTTTTCAAAAAGGAAATTCCATAAAATTTTAACTAAAAATACTTTAATATAAAAATATCTGATGAGAGATAAACAATGTTCGAAATGCGTTATAAATAAATTTTAAAATAGTAAAAAAAATGATAAAAGTCTGCAAAACCAACAATTGTTGAGGGCTACACTCTTTTAAATATACACTTTTCTCTCTCGGTGGAACCACACAACAATCACTTTATATATATATATATATATATATATATATATATATATATATATATATATATATATATATATATATATATACTAGCATTTCACTCCGACGTTGCCCGGGTGTTTCGAGGTGTATGTTGAGCAAAAAAGGCGTAATTTAAAAAAAAACGTTAACCCCTATAATGACCCCTTGACATTTATTATTTTGAGTTCAAATAAAATTATTGAGAGATCCATATCTGTGAAATCTATATCTAAAATTTCAAGTGTTTACACCTAAAATTGGGGAGAAATTCGGTAGAGTTCTCAAAGGTCAACTCTTTCAACATAAACTCCTTAAATTTCTGGCCGGAAACAAATCACAAAGACTTTCTCAAATCTCGGTACCTGTATATCGAATTTCGAGTTTGTAGACTAAAAATTGAAAGAGTTATTGTGTAGGGAAATGCACACACACAGAAGAACGCGCAGACACACAGATACACAGGCAAGTTCACTTTTATAGATGTACTAGAATATGGGCCACGCGTTGCCCGGGTGTTTGGAAGTGTATGCTGAGCAAAAAATAAAAAAAAATACACACCAAAAAACGGTCAATTTTTTTAAATTTGACCCCTATTATGACCCCTTAGCATTTATTGTTTTGGGTTCAAATCAAGTTATTGAGTAAGATCTATGCCCAAGGATCATATATCTAAAAGTTCAAGTGTTTGCACCCAAAATTGTCGGAGGAGTTTGTGAGAGTTCTCAAAGGAAAAATCGTTGAACTTTGACCCCTTAACAGCCAAATTTCTGGCCGAAACACGATCACATAGATTTTCCCAAAACTTAGTGCCCTTTATATAAAATTTTGAGTCCGGAGACTTAAAATTTACAGAGTTATTACGTAGGGAAATGTACACAGACAAACACACAGGCACACAGACACGTTCACTTTTATGGACGCATAGATAGATAAATAGATAGATAGATAAATAGATAGATAGATATATAGATTAAACAAAATATATACGTATACATAAATATATATGGACACAATTTTATGTTAACTGTAAGCTTTTTACGCAAATAATATGCAAGTATAAATCAAGTAGAATACCTGCATGAATATAATTACAAGTAATAGTTAACTAAAGCTGATCATCCCATTAGAAAACCGAAAAAAATAATAGGGCTTAATTAAAATGAATGTTCAAAAGAATATGCTAATTAGCTAGGTCTTTTCTATTTGCCCTTTGGCTGTCCCCGACATCCAAAGACCATCTACCGGCCCCTTTTTGGGACCGGTTAAAGCTTTGTTTTTTTTTTTTGTTCTGCCTCCTCTTGAGGCCACTAACTGCCTTGTTTTCTATCTTTTTCAGGTTGTCTCTCTTCCCGGGCTCGACTTAAGCAGCTGGCCGGTATGCGTCTGAGCTGGTTGGAGTCAAATCCAACGGAATCTTCAGCCAGGCCAAATCGGCGGGTCTGAGCCAGGAAGAAGACGCAGAGGGGGAGGGTAGCTGGTCCGGGCTCCAGTGCAGACATGCCTAGCCCGGGGTCCAGTTCCAAGAGGGGGCTTCGGCCCAATCTGGGGGCCGGATCAGGCCCTGAAAAAGTTCTACCGCCATGCGGTCCGGGCTCCGCTCCCTCGCCTAGCCCGGGTTCTGGGGGTCGTGTCCCTGACACGCCCGCCGGTTAAGGCCCAGTAGATAGACCGCTAGGTTGGGTTAGTGTTGCCCCCCGCACTAAACCCGGTGCTGCCCCCCGCACCGCTACTGTAGGAGAGTTCGTCGCTCTAGGCGGCGGCTCTTTAGCTGCTAATAGTATTGCTGTTCCCGGCAGTAGTAGTAGGTTTAGGCTAGCTGAAAGAGGTGATCCGGCTCGGTGGGATCGCCAGAGGAAGAGGGCTTTAACTGTCAGTCCTCCCGCCCATAGGAGAGCAGAACCCTTAGGGTCGGGAATTAAACCAGCAACCTCTGCCGATATCTCAACATTGCGAACCACCGACCCGGACTAGACGTTTACGAACGATTTGCCAGACGACCGGGAAGAGGCCATCAACATGCTTGAACTGCAGTGCAGCAGCGACGACAGCAGTCAAGAGGAAAACAACAGCGGACTACTAGGACAAGCGAGAGCTTCCCGTCAACGGAGGAGGGGGGCTGCTCAGTCAGAAAACAAGAATGGGGCAGCGGGTACCACAGCCATGAAGAAGCCGGCACCGGCCCCTAAACCGTCGTCCCCAAAGGAGAAACCAGCGGAGTGGCCAGCGTTACCGGGAAGTTCGCAAATTTTTTTTTATTTTTTTTTTTATTCAATTTTCACCCCAAAAAAGGCACAGTGCCACTTTGAAGCAGGGGGCTACTATTAGGGAATTAATTAGCGGGGTCATTATGAAGGGAGAAGAGTAGAAAGATGTTTGTTAACATTACACTTGAACTTCTGCATATCATTGCAGTTGGGAAAGCAGAATCCCGGAAGGGAGTTCCAAAGACCCGCAGTTCTGGGGAAGAAACTATTGGAGTAAAAGGCTTTCTTGCACCTAGGGATCTCCACTGTAAAGGGATGAGACTTAGTAGCTTGTCGGGTTTGTCGGGGGTAGTTACGTCGGGGAGGTACAAGTGTTTGCAGTTCGTCAGAGCATTCACCATTAAAGTATTTGTAGAACAGGCAGAGGGATGCAACATCTCGTCGATGGGACAGAGGTTGAAGCCCAGATGACAGTTCAGGACCTATCAGGTTTGCGACTCTTTTTTGAACCCTGTCCAGGAGCGAGAGACAAGCAACAGATGCACCAGCCCAGATGTGACAACAGTACTCCATACATGGGCGAATGGTTGCCTTATAGAGGTATAGGATACTGGCAGGCGTAAGTAGTTTTCTAGCACGGTAGAGGGAGCCAACCTTCCTTGCAGCAGCCTTGGCAATGCTCTCAATGTATCTATTCCAGTTCATATTCCCTGTAAACGTTAGGCCGAGGAGTTTAAAAGAAGTACTTTCAGGCAATGTGTTCTTGGCCATTGCTATTGGTGGTAGAGAAGGTTTCTTGTAGGTATTGAAGGAAACAAGCTTAGTCTTAGCAGCATTGAATGAGACCAACCATTTTTGTCCCCATTCCACTACGGATTGGAGGTCATCCTCTAGTGTTTCTGCCATTTTCTTGGATATGTGTTCATTTGTTTTCCCCTCATATCTGTTATAGAGAGTGGTGTCATCGGCAAATATACCCATCTCCGAAACAATATTATCAGGGAGGTCGTTTATGAATATCAGGAACAATAGAGGTCCAAGGATAGACCCCTGAGGCACTCCCGCATTTATGTCATATTGTTTGGATGTACGTCCGTCGAGGACAACTTTGATTTTTCTATTACTTAAGAAGGATTTAATTACGTTATGAATTCTTCCAGTGATTCCATATGATCTAATTTTCCTTAGAAGACCATCGTGCCATACCCTGTAAAAAGCCTTAGATATATCAAGGGCCACCGCTCTACCCTCCCCTGTTTTATCCAATGAACGGTATATACGTTCAGAAACTACAGTTAAGATATCTGCTGTTGAACGGGCTTGCCTGAATCCATATTGTTTGTCAGTCAAGAGTTTAGCAGCTGTTAGGTGCTGGACTAGGGCTTTATTAACTAAGGACTCAAACATTTTGGCGAAAAGCGGGAGGAGGCTAATGCGGCGATAATTTAGTGGGTCAGTTCTTTCACCAGAATTCTTGAAGACTGGTACCACAGAGGCGGTTTTCCAGCAGTCGGGAAAACAAGATTCGTAAAGGCATTTATTGTAAAGTTTGGACAGAACTGGAGCAACCTCGGCAGAGCATTTTTTTAATAGCACAGCCGGGATGAGATCTGGTCCACATGCTTTAGAGGTGTCTAGGTTTTTTATAATAGCATGTACCTGAGAAGGGGTGATTTTCAAGTCGTCAAGTGTGGCGTCTGTTCGCAGAGGAAAATCAGGGAGTGAGTGGTGTACCGAGTTCAGTGTGGAGTTTGAGGCAAACCGACTGGCAAGCAGATTAGCCTTGTCAGTTGCCGTGCAAGCAACCTCATGATTGTTTGTTAGTGGGGGAATAATTGACTGTCCATTATTAACTACGCTGTTGTAGATTTTCCAAAAATCCCGGGTTCCTAATTTCTGTGCTTCGATGCGCTTTCTGGTGGTTTCAGAGTAATCTGACTTAGCTGTGTCTATCACTCTCTTACAATTATTTCTAGCTTCTATAAACTTCTGTTTATTTGAGCTGGACTTATGTCGGTTGAATCTGCGGAACGCATGCTGCCTTTGACAAATGGCAGCTGCACAAGCAGAAGTAAACCATTGGGGGGAGTGGGGCTTGCTATAGTATTTCTGTGCGGGAACATGTGCTTCAATAGCAGTTTTGAACCATTCAGTTGTCTCATTTGCACACTGTTCCGCTGGAAGAGTAAAGAAATTTTGCCATGGGGCATCTCTGATGAGCTCCCTGATGGCTTCCCAATCAGCCTTTTTGTAATACCTCGTTGTTTTGAGTAGTGGGTGTTCGGTTTTAGGGCGAGAATTTAGACTGATTTCTACCATTATCACAGCGTGATCAGCATTCCCGAGTGGGCTATGGACATTTGTTGTACAGTCATTGGGAACTGTTGTCAGAAAGAGATCTAGAAGTGAGGCATGTTGATCGTGCTGGTCTGGGAAACGTGTCGGAAATGTAACCATCTGAGATAGGGAATGAGATATAGAGAAGCTATATGTGGCGCTACCAGCTACGTCTGTGTGATTTGAGAATCCTAGCCAGACTATTCCCCCTGTCCAGAGAACACCGCTGTCCTCCGTGTCGCCGGTAATATCAACACCGCAGACGGCCGCGGCAGTAGTGAAGGAATGGGGCCCCCAGTTGCAACTAACCCCCGAGGATTACCGTCGGTTATTCGATTCCAAATACAAGGATTTGACCGACGGTAATGTTATTAAAGCGGAGCCAGGAGCTGTGGAAAGACTATCGAAAAGGATAGTATCACTAGTCTCCATAGACTCGAAGAAAAGAGCATTAACCGGGGTGTCGAAAGACGACATGGCGAAAATTCTGGGGGAACTAAATATCCCCGCAGCCTATATTTGCCGTAGAAGCTATACAGTGTGGGACCTGCTGCTGCCGAAAGAGGAAGACGCCGTAAAAATATTTAGTTCAGAATTAACTTGGCGAAACATTCGTCTTAAACCTGAATATTTAAGTAAGACGCGGACGAACGTGTCTATTTTGGGAGTCCTCTGCATTCTTGGCCATGAGCAATTAGGGGCCTTTATGAGCCAGTATGGGGACGTAGAGTCCGTCATCCCTGTCCGTGGTCCCCGTAACCTTATGGTAGGGGACTACAACCTGAAAATGCGGGTAGACAAGGAAGGTCTACAAAACATTCCCCCATGCTCAGGTGCGACATATGGTCAATGGGCATAATAGTAGAAGGTCGCAGGCCCCATTGCTGGAATTGTCAACAGCAGGGCAATATGGCACGGGAATGTCCGAAAATAAACCTACAGGCAATAGCAGTAGCAGCAAAGCCGTCGGCAGTGGTACCAGCAGCCCCTTAGAAGCCATCCCGAGGGGGCAAAGAAGCAACAACATCGGACGGTTAGACAACAGTTGTAAAGAAGAATGGCAGAACCACTAAGACCCCCCGAGAGCAGCCTCCTGAGGTACAAGGTCGGCCAGTTCCCGCAGGGTCGTATACGGTATCTTCCACCGAGGTTCCCACTAAAGAAGTTGCTAGCGGCCAGAAAAGGAATCATCCGGTCTCCTCATCTGACTCAGAAGGGGAGAATGATAAGGAAGCGGCTACTGTGGTAGAGTACCAAGTGCCGAAAAAGGAAACTAAAAAGAAGGCAAGGAAAAACAAGGAGCCAGGGTCCCGTTCCCCGTCTCTACGGTTCAGCCACCCAAAACCCCTACCCAAACCCCATCGGCTGAACAAAAATCGCCATGCCTTTTCGACACCCCCCAACCGGTATAAGAGCCGCCTCTATCTCTTGTAAGGAGTGAAAAGACGAAAAAGCTCCCTTACCTTCATGGAGACCGGATCTGCGACGTAGACCCCCTTCACGCTGACACATATATAACGCAGCGTCATAGGGGTTTGATTAAGTCGCTGAGAGAAATGAAAACGATAGATGGGAAGAGTGTTACCAACCCTAAAAACTTCCCAGACGCCCCCTTAGTCATGACCTTTGTGCATCAAACAAAAACTGGACGCACGAAGGCCATGTGGAATATGACCGACGATGCCAGGGAGGCGATTCCATATTTAAAGTTGGTAGAAGAGGGGCACGACTCCCTCAATCAGCTGTGGCCTAGATGCGAAGGGAGGGCCCCTATTTACGCCCACCCTTGTTTGTATAGGGCCCTTAAATTAACGTTTCCCTTGGATGTCAGAGGTATTGCACGAGATGGACGAGTAACGTCCTAGTTGCTTTCGGGCAACCTCGCCCAATCCTGCAGCACCCTTTCTAGCAAAGACTTTAGGTCGGTGGTTGCGGATATCTACGTACAATGGCCACGTCCTTGAGCTTGTGTAGGTTGAACGTTAGGATCATGAGGTGCCGAAGCAAAGCCGCTAGGGTGCTGAGGGACCTCATGTCGATGAATATAGATGTGGCTACGTTACAGGAGACTCACTACGATTGCGTTGACGATCATCGGGTGCTGAAGGGGCATTATGATGTCTTTTCAGCATACGGTGATTGTCAAAGTAGGGGGGGTTTCTTTGTTAGTTAGGCGCACCCTTTCTGCAACGGTTAGCGTTGTTCACGCGGATGCTGATGGTAGACTGATCGTGGCCGACGTTGCCGATGCAAATAGAGCGTTTTGAATCGTCGTGATGTATGCGCCCAATTACGTACGGGAGCGGGGTTCCTTTTTCCGGCGGTTGGAGGTGTTTCTCGGGGGGTCGGAACGGTTAGTACTAGTGGGTGATTGGAATGCCATCCTTGATCCCAGGGTAGATAAGGTGGGCGGGACTAGCGGGACGGATGGGTGTGAAACCAGTCTGTCGGACCTGATGGCTAGATGCGATCTGGTAGACAGGTATCGGGTGGATCATCCGGGGCGGGAGACGTGGACGTGGCTCTCTAGCAGGCCTTCCGCTTCAAGTACTTACTTGGATCGGTTGTTAGTTAGAAGAGGCAACATAGAATACATATCTTGCCCCACGTTCCACTGGTTAGACCACTCTGACCACAAACTACTTGTGGCCAGGTTAGACTTAGATAGCAACCCCCAGTTAGCTGGGTACTGGAAGTTAAATACCTCCTAACTGGAGATAGATGCCTTCCGGGAAAGGCTAACTAAACACATACAGAAGGGATTAGTGGGGGCGGTTACCGGGAGTAAGTGGTGGGTAAACGCCAAATCTAGCATTAGAGACTTCTCTGTCAAATATGGCCAACGCCTCGCGCTAGATAGGGCCAAGGCAGAGAAGCGTCTAGAAGATAGACTATCCCGGGCGGTGGCTGGAGGGATTACCTAGAAATAGGTCTAGCTAAGGCGGACCTGAGTCGTTTGGCTAGCGAGCGATATCAGGGCCAGGTAGTTAGGGCTAGAATTAAAAAGATTCATAACGAAGCTGTGAATGTTGACAAAGCCGAACGAGTCTATTCGCTCGGGCGCAAATCGGATAACTACATTCGTAAAATTCAGAGCCTGGAAGGAGACTCATTAGTGTCGGCTCGGGGGATTTGCGAGCGGTTTCGAGTGCACTTTGAAGATCGTTTTGCGCAGCTGTCCAGGCTCCGCGTCCAGGAGTTTGGCAACTATTTGGCTGGCTCGCCCCCCTTGAGGCGGCCTGAGCAGCTAGTTGCGATGGTCGGGTTACGGAGTGTGAGGTCGTAGCTGCTATGAAGCAGGCCATCTATAACAGATCACCAGGACTCGATGGACTACCCTACGAACTTTACTTGAGGTTTTCGCACATGTTTGTTCCGATTCTGACGGGTGTGTTTAACCACTGGTTTGACACGGGATCTATCCCGAGTCAGGTTACCAAAGGAGTGGTCACACTTTTTGAAGAAGAAGGACACACATGTTGGGGGTTAGATGATTTTAGGCCAATCACATTGTTGAATACGGATGTAAAAATCCTGGCCCGAGTGCTGACGAATCGTTTGCAGATTGTTATCGCTGACCTGGTCGAACCGGATCAGAATTACGCTGTGAAGGGAAGATCAATTGAAAATAATTTGCATATGATACGTACAGTCATAGAAAACTTAGAAGACGACACCGAAGCCGCGCTGATTAATTTGGATCAGTCCAAGGCGTTTGATAGGGTGGATCATCGTTTCCTGATAGCTGTTTTAGAGACCGCCGGATTTGGGTTCGGCTTCTGCAGATGGATTTCCATTTTGTACGCACGGCCGACTGCAGTTGTGCAGGTCAACGGGGTGCGGTCGGCGCCGTTCGCGGTTTCTCGGTCGGTGCGACAGGGGTGTCCGTTGTCGCCCATGTTATATGTCCTCGCGTTGGAACCATTCCTTAGGAACGTGAGGTCTATGGTGGATGGACCGGCCCTGCGCGGGATTGCTCTTCCTGGCGGTGCGCGAGCCAGGGTTTCCACGTTTGCCGATGATGTCACCGTATTTGTTTCGAGCGTCGTTGATATTATTACGGTGATTAAGGCTCTCAAGCGTTATGAACAAGTTACAGAGGCCGTAGTCAATCTCAGCAAATCCGTTGGCCTGAGGTTGGCCGCTTAGCGGGGCTCGAATGCTTTGCCTGGCGCATTTGTCTGGACGGATGGCCCGGTCCGGATCCTTCGGTTTGGTTTGGACCCGGTCTATATCTTGATAAGAACTGGTCGGAGGTACAGACCAAGGTCGAAGCGTCTGTGAGGGTTTGGCTTCGAAGGGGATTGTCCCTTAAAGGCAGGACAGAGGCATGCGCCACTTACGTGTTTCCTCTGATCCTTTACCGATTGGCTGTACTTCCTCTGCCTGCGGTCCGAATGGCGGCCTTAACGCGTGCGCTCTTCCTACTGTTGTGGAATGAGCGACGGCCGCTTGTCCGTAGACAGGTCTGCACTCAACGTCTTGAAGATGGGGGCCTGGGGATGCCTGACCTTGCTAGTCATAAAAATGCCGAAAGGTTGGCGTTCCTGGGTAGAACTCTGATTGAGCATTCTGATTGGGGTCCCGCGGTCGGTGCAGCTTTTCCCGACCTTATCCCCAATCACTTAATTGAATGCTAGAGAAGGCCGAGAGGGAAATCACAATGCCTCAACGAATGCCGAAATGCGCTTAGAGCGATGTCAGGGTCTCTTGACCTTGCACAGCATAGAAGGGCATTGTATCGGGGATTAGTGGTGGGGACCGCTTCGGACCCGCTTGGGGATCGGCTGCAGCTGTCGGAGGGGGAGGTTCGTTCTCTATGGAATTGGGCGCCAGGCCGGGCATATCTTAACAATTCCGAATCTTCCCTGACCTGGCGATTGGTTAGAAACGCTCTACCTATCAATGACATACTGTTCAGAATTGGTATGGTATTTAGTCCTTTTTGTCCATGGTGCGAGGAAGATAGTTTAGAAACTGTAGAACATGCTTTTTATACTTGTTCCAAGCTCTGTGAATTCTGGGAGTATGTCAGTGAGGTCACGGCTCGCATCGTCCCCGATCAGGTGACGATCCTAGATTTAGCATCCGTTGTCTACAACGCAGATCCCTTGCGGCCTAGGGAGGAACGAATGGTGTTCCTAGCGACCTTGGCCGTAGCTAGACTGGTAGTGTGGGGTTCACGCATAGAGATAGGGCGTGGGGGTGCCGCCTTCTCATCGGGTTCTGATTTTGTATTTTAAACACCAACTTAAAATCAAAATCGGATGCGATAGAAGGAGGTTATCTCGCTCACAGTTTAATAGGAGGTGGATTCACACCGCTAGTTTATGTGCGTTCGTACGAAACAGGCTTGAGTACGTGTTCTCTGCCTAGGCATGGCACACACCGACCGTAAAAGCAATCCCCAGACCAGATCAAGATAATCCCGTAGTGGATCAGTCCCTTAGCTAGTTGGTATAAATGAGCTCCATGTCCCCAATCTTTATTTTAGGTGTTAGAATACCCCCAAAGAAGCCCAGTCCTGTTTAATTTATTTTAGTCCAAACCCGTCCCGATGTTATTTTTCTTGGAGGTTACCGAATATCCTCATTCCCCACCCTTTATTTTGTCCGTAGCTGTGCCCACTCCCTCTTAGGAAGTGATCCCTTGTTTTCGGTTGATACCGGAAAACAGGAAGCATTTCAAAATTTAAATACGTAAGGGTGGGTCCTTATTAACACATTCATCGCTTAACGTTTTATTTGGTTCATTTGCTTTTTATTACTGTTATTTTTCTTTATTTTGGGGTGTTTTTAAGGCTCTCATTATCCCCGCCCATCACCCGCATATATCATACGCGTCACAAATTCCATTTTTTCATTATTGCATTGTAAATAAAAGTCATTATATATTTTAACAAAAAAAAAAAAGGAAAAAAGTCATTGTATATATAAAAAAAACAAACAAACCTTGTACATATTGTCATCTGGGGCTTTAAGTAGATCCAACCCCTAGACTGAATGCGGTGTTGTGGTGAATGCGACTAGGTATAGGGAATAGACAAGTGGACGACCCCCGACACCCATTCCCCCCCCACACACCCTTTCTGGCCTCATGCCACATTTAAAAAGTTTTACTTGCCTATTTTATATTATTTTAATCTTAAAATTTTGTAAAATCTGTGATTTTTCTTCTTAAATAAATACTTAAATAAATAGAAAAGAGGCTTGTCTTTTTCTGTCGTTCTTGGCCTTCGGGTCAGGATCAAAGTGTAGTATCTGTTCCGGCAGATACTACACTTAAGATAATTTGTATCAGTCAATGGAGGGGAAACCCTCTATACTGGGACAATTATTATTTTTGGTAACCAGAGTGCCCCCTTTTTGCCTACTTTTAGGGGAGCTGGTTTTTACCTCACATTAAAAACGGCCTTGTGCCTAATTTGCTCAGTGGGGGAGCAAATAAATACCATCTGTTCCGGCAGATACTGCAAGCAAAGACCATAGGTGGGGGTACCCCCATATATCAGACCTTAATCAATGTAGGGGAAACCCTTCATACCAACAGTTACTATCCAGCTCCCATTTCCCACCTCTCGGGAGCTGGTCCCCCTTTTCCCTCCCCCTTCCTCTCTCTCCATATTAAAAAACGGCCTTGTGCCTAATTTGCTCAGTGGGGAAGCAAATAAATACATACTGCAAGCAAAGACCATAGGTGAGGGAAACCCCACATATAAGACCTTGGTCAATGTAGGGGAAACCCTTCATACCAATTGTCACTGTCCAGCTCCCCTGCTCCCCGGGGAGTTGGTTCCTATTGGCCGTTCACACCTCACATTAAAAATCGGACTTGTGCCTAATTTCCTCGGTGGGGGAGCAAATAAACACCCTGTTGTTCTTGGCCTTCGGGCTGGGATCAAAGTGTAGTATCTGTCTGCAGATGCTTCACTTAAGATAATTTGTACCAGTCAATGAAGGGGAACCCCTCCATACTGGGACAATTATTGTTTTTGGTAACCAGAGTGCCCCCTTTTTGCCTACTTATAGGGGAGCTGCTTTTTACCCCACATTAAAATCGACCTTGTGCCTTATTAGCTTTGGTGGGGAAGCAAATAAATACAATAAATAGAAAAGAAGGGTTTTAATATGAATATCAACACACACACAAAAAACGAATTCATACGAGTATATATATATATACATATATATATATATGTGTGTGTGTGTGTGTGTGTGTGTGTGTGTGTGAATGTAATTAAATCCAACACTTTGGTATTATAATACTTAACAAAACGGTTTTTATATCACTTAAAAACATTGCAATGATAATTAGACGTACAATCTAATTTTTGTACTAATGTATTGTATGAATGAAATCGAGTCCTGAAGTGAAATAGTGAAGATAAAACAAAATGAGATTCAAAATACAAATGAGTAAATGGTTAATTTTCTCGTACAATATCTATATCGATCTATATATCTGCAAAAGTGAACGTGTCTGTGTGTTTGTCTGTGTGTGTGTGTGTGTTCATTTCTATACGCAATAACTCTGTCCATTTTTAGTCTACAGACTCGAAATATGATATACAGGGTACTGAGATTTGGGAAAATCTATGTGATTGGTTGTCGGCCAGATATTTGGCTGTTAAGGGGTCAAAGTTCAACGATTTTACCTTTGAGAACTCTACCAAACTCCTCCGACAATTTTGTGTCTAAACACTTGAACTTTTAGATATAGGTCCCTTGGACATGGCTCTAACTCAATAACTTGATTTGAGCCTAAAACAATAAATGTTAAGGGGTCATAATAGGGGTAAAACTGAAAAAAATTGACCGTTTTTTTTTTTTTGCTCAACATACACCTTCAAACATTGTGGTAACGCCGGGAACCCATGCTAGCCTATATATCTATAAAAGTGAACATTTCTCTGGGTGTGTCTGCGTGTGTGCCTGTGTGTCTGTATGTTTATATTTCCCTACGCAATAACTCTGTCCATTTTAAGTCTACAGACTCAAAATTTGATATACAGAGTACTGAGATTTGGAAAAATCTATGTGATCGGGTTTCGGCCAGAGATTTGGCTGTTAAGGGGTCAAAGTTCAACGATGTGACCTTTGAGGAGTCTACAAAACTCCTCCAACAATTTAGTGTCTAAAAACTTGAAATTTTAGATATAGGATCCTTGGACATCGATCTAACTAAATAACTTGATTTGAGCCCAAAACAATGAATGCAAAGAAGTCATAATAGGGGTCACATTTAAAAAAAAATGGACCTTTTTTTTGGTTTTCTTGTTTTTTTTTCTGCTCAGCATACACCTCACAACACCCGGGCAACGCCGAGCACACATGCTATTATATATATATATATATATATATATATATATATATATATATATATATATATATATATATATATATATATAAATATAAATATATATTATATCACGACAACTACAATGTCGAGTGATTTATATGAAAGGAAATGAAAGAAAGTAGGTTGACACAATCGATTTCATTTTTTTTTAAAGAATCGCTCTAAATGAACATGGACCATTTAAAACACGTATTGATTAATCTATGAAATCAATACAACGAATCAAATCAATTAATAGGCGGTTTCTACTTAACTTCAACAACTATAAAAGATGTGTAAATGCAAGAAATTCTGTTGAATAAGGACATACATTTTTTTGGTCAATCTTCTTTGTTTAAATGTGAAATTGAAATGATTAAGTGAAAGATAGCCGAATATTCCTCTTAAATTAACACTGTTCCAATATTACCGATATTTATGAGATAAAAAGCATCAACGGTTAATACATGCTTCAATTCGCGTTGTACATTTAGCGCTATTCAAATAGGAATTCCTATTTGATCTATACTCGTGACAGACCAAGCGATATACATAGGTTACTCTGAACAACATAATAGTAATCTATTTAACTATACCGACATGCATAGATCTAAATGTACAGTGAATAACAATCTTGTTTCTAAACTACCCACCCAAGTTACTCAATATATATATATATATATATATATATATATATATATATATATATATATATACATAGTTCAGTAGCAAGTTGGTAGTAATAATAGAATATAGAACTAGTACACTTTAATTAATCGCAATTAAGAAATAGAGATAGTTAATATTTTAATAATATTATTAACATAACATTTTGTATAATACAAAACAAAGTTAGTAAATTAATGAAATGAAAAACAGAAACAATATTATGGAAACATTCTGAAATTGTTTGAATGCGTCTGTATAACTTTTTAATAAAATATAATCGTTAAGAGGCAAATGTAAGAATTATGTTAAAACTAGCAAAAATAAATCCGCCCTCGGGTACAGTAAGTGGGTGTTATAAGAGCCGCACCAAATATGATATTAATCTTGGACCTTGACCTTGAAAAATAGCGTGCACTATCCTTAGGTTGTAGACCATCACTATGTCAGGTTTAGTCATGATTGTTCAGTGGTGTTTGCTAAGGAGTTTATATATACATAAACTATGACCTTGGTCTTGCGCACCGTTCCTAGGTGGGGATCATCATAATGCTAAGTTTGGTCATGATCGGTCCAGTTGTGAGGGCTGTAGGAGATTATCCATACATACGCTATGACCTTGATCTTTGATCTAAACCTTGAAAAATAGTGTGCAATATGCATTTGTGGGGGTTAGGGTTAGGGTCTATGATAATGCAAGGTCATGATCGGTTCAGTTGTGGCTGTAAGAGAGTTATACACACATACACACACATACACGAACGCTGCTACTTTATATATAGATGTTTGTAGTTGTTTGTTTTTGAAACTTGCGAATATTTAATTATTAAAGTTTTTCATGCAAATCTCTTTCCTTAATAAAATAACGTCTTCAGAATTCTAAGAATAATTTGAAAACATTCGAACCAATTTTATCTTTTGAAAAATTAAAATCATTACTTCCAATGTTCCACCTTATTAAAACTATAATCATCATGACAAAGCAAGCAAAAAAAATCCGGTAAGTTTAACTTGCATTAGTCCATACCGCCGATACAAAACATATTTACCGGTAGAAATCATATTTAAAATGCAAATCTGACTAGCAAGCATGTCTATTGTAAGAACAAACACATGCCTACATAGAGATTCGCGGTAGCAGCTAAAATGTCACCAACTCGATACAGTTTTCCTTTTCAATGCTCCTTACTGTCCAAAAACGTGATTATACATAACGACTCTCTTCGTTGTGGCCACGTCACGCACCATCGATTAATCGCGTAATGCTGGTGATATGACCATTTGGACCGAAAGGAATGGATCAAAGAAATAACGAAATTGCTTTTTATTCATGATATAATCCGCGAATGAATACATTTTTTCTCGTGAAGCAATGGCTAATAAAAGTGCAATCGACACCATTAACTAATCGCGTTTTCTTTCAACGACCAATTATTCATTTCCACGCCTTCCACCCTTTAAGAGGCGGTAAGCTATAATGGCTGAATAGGGAAGCTATACTAACATCTTGCTTAATGATTACAAGAAAAAAAAAACGAATGCATTCATTTCTTTTGCTGTGGAAATAATCACACCTCGTAATGACTCTTTTATGGCGGTTTCCTTTTATTAAACCATAGTTTATCGATTCTAGGTGCATTTACGCTTCCAATCAACGTATTACTCCAATTTTCACACAAAAGTATGTCGGGAAACTCTGCTTAACGGATGCAAGAGATAACACATTTTATCCAAGCGAGCTTAAGAAACGTTATATTATGTGATTTTCTGATAGTTTCTATTAGTATATGCTCTCTATCTGCAACATTTTACTTCTAAGATATATCATAAAATATTTTGAAATAATATATTACGTAGGTATTTTCCGTTTTATGTTACTTGCAACACTGTTAAATATATACGTAGATTTTATTGGTAACGTAAAATATATTAATGGCAAGTGAGCTACAAAGTAACGTTTGCGTTTTATACCATTGAATAATGTCGTCATGTTACGGACTATCATAGTCGAATAAAAATATTTGATGATAAAACTTTGGGCTTCTCTTTTGATTTTTATTCCTGCACCTTTTCTCCAACATTTTTGTGCAAACAGATCATTTAAAAAAACGATGCTCCTAGTTTTCCTTGTGTAATCACATTATATGCTTTGCTCGCATTCACTTTTCGTTGCTATACGTGAAACTGTCGGAATGAATTATTCATCATTTTCAAGTAATATGTAGAGCGTTAAAAAAGCACACGTTCTTAACTCCTGCTGATGGCAAGATATATTTGTCTTAAATTACTATCAAACTTATTATACCTGATCCATGTTGGTCGGTTTTTTTTCAACTTGAGATTCTGGCTTCATTTATCTCTTGCCCAAGCCCTGAATGTCTTCGTATGACCCCGCCCCAGTTCACATACTACTACTACTATCCAAAGATTTTCCAATGCATAAATAGCTTAGTCCTTTTTTTTTTCTCCTTCTCCATCTTTCTCTTACACCTTGGCCTAAATTGTCTTCGGCAAATTCCCCCATTCCACCATAATTTGACCGCTACAGCTGACTTTATTCCCGAAAAAGAGATCCCTTTCTCATTCATTACGGCCCAGGGAGGTTGATAGACTAAGAGCGTCGAACATATTTTGTTCCTGAGACTCATTCATCTGTTTTAATCTCTTCCGATTCAGGAATCTAATTCCATCTCCTAACAACATTTGGCTTTCTCAATACAACCACACAAAATTAAATTTCCACAAAGTGCCCATCATCATCTTTTGTATCGGTTTCTTTTAAAATCCTGAAAACAGCTATTTACATCCTTCGTTGCAGGAAACTTACAAAGGTCTTTTTACACTTGGATTTATCCCAAGAGGTTTGATTTTTCATTTCCCCCCATTTCCCCCACTTCTATCTTACAAACATCACTTTTCACAAACAATTCATGCAAACGATTTTTACAAACGGTTTTTACAAACATCACTTTTCACAAACAATTCATGCAAACGGTTTTTACAAACATCACTTTTCACAAACAATTCATGCAAACGGTTTTTACAAACATCACTTTTCACAAACAATTCATGCAAACGGTTTTTACAAACATCACTTTTCACAAACAATTCATGCAAACGGTTTTTACAAACATCACTTTTCACAAACAATTCATGCAAACGGTTTTTACAAACATCACTTTTCACAAACAATTCATGCAAACGGTTTTTACAAACAGTGTTTAACATTTTATGACTCCATTCATGGGAGGCAATTCTGGAAAAGATAAAACCAGAAAATCTTCTTGACCCGTTACGTATGTGTTTTACTAATTAGTTCTCTTTCATCTGAAGAGTAGAATACTTAGATTATTTGAAACTCCTTGGAGTTAGGACTATCACTTACATATTTTTATAATTAATTATAATACATACATTTTAAACCCTTTCTTAAGTGTGCATTGACTTAATTTATCTAACCTATATTCTCATATATATATATATATATATATATATATATATATATATATATATATGGTTGCGTGTATATATATGCTATATATATATGTGTATGTATATATATATATATATATATATATATATATATATTGTGTGTGTGGATAATACATTTCTCAATTTTTAGATAGACCTTGATAATTTATACTGTTTGAATAATTAGGAAACGTTTCCCCATAGATATATTATATTAATAACGACCATGTAATTTTCGACTATCTTCTTATTTTATTGCACGCAGTAATTTTTTTATATCACAACTAGTCATCAGTAAGTAAAAATTAAATAAATCTTTCTCGTTTTAAGAGACGGATTTTCGAAAAAATTATCATTGGGTTCATCGTTCAGAATGTTGTGAGAATAACACTCAAGTTGAGCATATTCGTCCAAATTATCCAAATACTAATTACACATACAGAGAAAAAACTTCGAAGTCAGATTAAACAAGACAGAATAGTTTACACTACTTTCGAGATCTCTATTGTAGTTTGCAATATTTAAACGTACGAGGCCTCCACAGGTTTTAATTCCTAAGCTGCCACTCTAACGAGTATTAGAAGAGTGCAAAACAAACGGAGAGTCAGCCTCGGTCACGTACAAAAGTTCTAACACTTTTACCACGTTGATTTGTTGCCGTTCCAAGCGAAACCATGAAGGAAAAAAAAGGAACAGGGGCTTATACAACCTAGCATCACAAGTGTATCTAGAAAGATTTATCACTGCAAAAGCAGTAAGCCCAGCCATCAGATATCATTTGTTACAAGTGAAACTTTTAGATATTCTGCTGTTTTCATAAAAGTTGGATTCCATATTTTTTTACCTGGAAAAATTATTATAAACAATTATGATCGAAATTGCAAATTTATGTTTATAATCAATATTTTTATTTGTATCGTTTTTCTGATGTTTTTGATTTCAATAAAAGTTATTAAAATTATATTTTAAATTCAGCAGAGTGTAATATTGTGTGTGTTTACTATTAAATTTATATTTTATTCCATATGGATAATATTGGATAATCACGAAATTCACAATATTGTGAGCACAGTTTAGGAAGAAGTTTACTTTTTGGCTCAATTGAATTGATGGATGCTTTTTCTTTTTGTAACGTGTATTTTAAATATGTGCTGCCAGTTGCTAAAAAAACTTTAATTTAATTTATATTTGTAGCGCTTAAATATTAGTTTACAGGTTATTCTATGAGGATATAATTGAAGTATGTTGTATATAAAAACGTCTCTATACTTTTAGTCGCGTGCAAGCGAGTCTATAAGTCACTCCGTCGGTCGGTCGGTCAGTCTGTCAGTCGTTCTGTCCGTAACACTTTCGTGTTTGGCCTTTTTGGTTAAGATCAAAGATCTGTTGTTAATAGATGATGTTCTTAGCTTTTAAAGCTTTTCTTGCCATTTTTGCCAGGATCAAAGTGTAGTATCAGTTTCGGCAGATACGGCAAGCAAAGACCATATGTGGGGGCGACCCCACATATAAGACCTTGGTCAATGTAGGGACAACCCTTCACACCAATTGCCACTATACAGCTCCCCTACTCCCCAGGGAGTTGATCCCCATTTCCCCTTCTCTCCTCACATTAAAAATCGGTCTTGTACCTAATTTGCTCGGTGA
This sequence comes from Euprymna scolopes, assembly GCF_053919585.1. Lineage (NCBI taxonomy): Eukaryota > Metazoa > Mollusca > Cephalopoda > Sepiida > Sepiolidae > Euprymna > Euprymna scolopes. Next base: position 10,440,665 of record NC_136484.1, on the reverse strand, counting down.
GGGAGAAAATAAATACCGCTTTTCTTGGCCTTTTGGCCAAGGTCAAAGTGTAGTATCTGTTCCGGCAGATACTGCAAGCAAAGACCATATGTGGGGGAAACCCCACATATAAGACCTTGGTCAATGTAGGGGCAACTCTTCATACAAATTGTCACTATCCAGCTCCCCTACTCTCCGGGGAGTTGGTCCCCATTTCCCCTTCATTCCTCACTTTAAAAATCGGCCTTGTGCCTAATTTGCTCTGTGGGGGAGCAAATAAATACCATCTGTTCCGGCAGATACTGCAAGCAAACACCATATGTGGGGGTAACCTCACATATCAGACTTTGGTCAATGTAGGGGAAACCCTTCATACCAGTTGTCACTATCCAGCTCCCATTTCCCACTCATCGGGAGTTGGTCCTCTCCCCGCTCCCTTTCTCTCCACATTAAAATCGGCCTTGTGCCTAATTTGCTCAGTGGGGAAGCAAATAAATACATACTGCAAGCAAAGACCATATGTAGGGTAAACCTCACATATAAGACCTTGGTCAATGTAGGGGCAACCCTTCATACCAATTGTCACTATCCATCTTCCCTACACTCCGGGGAGCTGGTACCCATCTCCCCTTCACTGCTCACATTAAAAATCGGCCTTGTGACTAATTTACTCGGTGAGAGAGCAAATAAATACCCTTTTCTTGGCCTTTTGGCCAAGATCAAAGTGTAGTATCTGTTCTTACTACATGCTGTACTTATTGTGATATAAAGTGGGGGATCACTTTTCTGTATTAATTTAATGGAAAATGATAACCCCACTTTACAACCAATCAGTCTGAAACCATTCAAGTTATTCTCCAGACCATTCAAGTTGTTTTTGAAGGATTCCAGTTATTTTTTTAATCATTTAAGTCATTCTTAAGGTCATTCAATTCATCCTTAAGTTCATAAAAGTCATTCTAAGTCATTTACTGTGTGTGTGTATTTAAGTCATTTCAGCCCATTTTTCGGTAATTTTAGTTTATCTTTTAGAATTTCATGTCAATCCTACATTCACGCATTTATTCAGTACACGAGAGCACGCGACTAATGACTATCGGCCTTGTTTATCGCAAACGAACATTTTTATGATCGGTTCAGTTCACACAAATTGTATTATCTATTGTCGTCTGAAATACATATAAAATATTATTACACTTTCGTGTTCAGAATTAAAATCATTGACATCTCTAAAAAGAGTGTTCTGTAAAGATTAAATTTATTGTCAACATTTTACACTATATCCGATCATTAATTTTACACATTTAATCATATATATATATATATATATATATATATATATATATATATATATATATATATATATATATTGCTTGTGTACAAAACATCAATTTTCTACTTATTTCATTTGATCAAAATATCTTTTTGTAATTTCTCTTTTTTCTCGCATTTCCCTTGTGGACGAAACTTTTATATTTCTGTTTAGTTCCTGTATTAACGTTTCTTATGACTGTTTTGTTTTCTATTTTCCACATATTCTATTTGTTAGTCTTGTTGGTGTTTAATAATTTCCCGAATAACACTTCGAGATTACCCCATTTCCGAAAATAAAATAAGATACTGATATTTTGGTGTATTTTTTTTACACGGTCGCAACTTTTCTCATAAGTAAATCAAGTCGAGAGAAAAAAATTAGTGGTCTCTGTTCAAGGGTGGACATTTACAGAAGTAGACAATATTATGTTACCGACATTCTGCTCTAAAGGTGCTTCATAGCCATTGTAAGTTCCTATATGCGTAGTGTGTATGAAAGTTCATATTTTGATGAAATCGGATACATCCTCACACTAATAAAATAGATCGTTTATGGATAAATAAAACATATTATCCCTATTTACTTAAGATTAATCCTACAATCAAAACTCCACTAGTGACACCAATAAAAATATATAGTCTCCAGAATAAACCTAGGCATTTAATAAGATAATGAATAGATCCACTGCCAATAAAGAAACCCCATCTAAAAAAAAAAAAAAACACAGCACAGTTGAAGACAATTTGTAACATAGAGCGTAACGGTGCATGTGAGACAATCAGCAGGAGCAATATAATAGCTGACTAGCAAAACTATTAACATCATCAGTCGTTTAAGCGATATGCTGATAAAGCAAGCGTATATGCGATGACGTAATGGGAAGAAGAAAGAGAGAAAGTAGAAACAAAAAAAAACAGCAAGTGGTCACTCAGAGAGAAAACAGAGTCTGTTGTAGAAGATAGACGTCTGAAGTCGAGGGCGAGACGACGCTGGCTGTGGCCAGTGTCAGGTGTCGGCAAGATATATATTAAAAAAAAAACACACGTAATGCAGCAGAGGTTTTAAAAGATATGTGTGTGCGAAAAGACTTTTGAAAGATAATGAAATACATTATCGTTTTAAGAGTCACGAATAAATATGTTCCTGTTCAGCGTTGAAAAATATTTGTTGGTGATGATAGCTGCTCATTTCATGCAAATAATTTAAATAGTGTAAATTCCATGGTAACGTAAATATTCGACGCACTGCTTGGCACGTATTTATCCAATCAATTAACCACGCATAAATAGCCAACGCGTTTTATAATCCATGACGAATGGCCAGGCATCTTCAACTCAGTATCTGAATATGTGTGTTGAGCATTTGATTCTGCACAGTTATTACATTGACTGTAGGCACGTTTATGAATTCAAATATCAAACGCTTTTAATGTGATTATTGAGAAAACCGCGCATTATTTAATATTAAACGAGTAAGATCTTCATATGAAGTAAAATCATATGCGACCTTGTTTAAGTTTGAATCAAAATCAACCACAAATTATTACAAGGGTGACTTTTAACTAATTCTTTCCTAAAAGAAGCACATAATCCGGATTTTACTCCAGTACAAATATATTTGTTCGTTAGATATGCATTTAAACGTAGTTTATCTGAAATTTAGTATATATACATAAATATGTAAATTATAAGACTGGTATATATATATATATATATATATATATATTTATATAAGATTTGTCTTTTGTATTTTTGCTATTTTTGTGTACATAATAATATTCGAGTATATATATATATATATATATATATATATGTATATATATATATATATGAATATATATATATATATATATTAATGATGGGATGATTAATCGCAATTGGAATCGGGAATCGGAAAAAAACGGAAATTCTGCGACAATCAGAATCGGTATTGGACACGATAATTTTTTTATTTTGTTGCCTATTTTCTGATGCCTGAAAACTTTTCCTTTAATTGGATTTTCTTTTGTTTTGTTTAAAGTTTTATCTTTCACTGCTAGTAGTAATAATAAAATAAGAAATATTTTTTGTTATGAAACTAACTGTATAAATAAAATTGACAGTTCATCTCCACAAAAGAGTATTTTTACGTTTGAGAAACTACATGCACATTTACGATACGTTTTTACAGTAATTAGAAAAAATAACCGATAGTTAGATGTTACGATGTCTATAAAGAATCGAAATCATTAATTGTATCGGAATCTGGAATTTAGTGAGGAATTGGCAATTGTATAAGAATCGGGAAAATTTTTGATTCGTCCCATGAATTATATATATATACTATACTATACTATACTATATAAATTTATTACGATTTCGACAATTCTAAAATTAATAATAAATTTAATTTTTAATACAGCAATTTTATCTGGACCAAAATATATAGGCCTGGATTTTTTAGTTTAATATTATATGTCTTTTTATGTAAACACGGTAAAAATGAATTCAAAACAATAGATGCTCAGAGCATCGTCTTCGTTTATTCAAATGTTAGCGTCGTTTTTAAATCTAATTATTTATAATAATTCATTAATAAACGACCAGGGTGTCACGAGAGGAAATTTGTCCTCTTACAATATTGGTTCGACGAACCCCCACATTGAATATGTTACGGTTTTCTGTCCTCGTCTAGAGTTAAAAGTACGCCGCAATCCTTAATTAAAAATAAAAAGATTGAAAAAAAAAGATAATTTAAAAAAATAAATTATATTACAAAGAAAAAGAAGCAAAAGCAAAAAAAAAAAGAAAACGAATTTCTAATAAGCTTTTTACAATGGTTAGTGCAAGGGGAATGACTCTGTTTCTAGTAATGTCTCTTTTGATCGAAGTAATTATTTTTTATAGTGATGTTTGTTCTTATCTTTTAGATATAAATGCTTTTTAATCAAATATAATTCAGAAAAATCTATATTTACCAGTTATTGATGAAAGAGATTTTTTCTGTATCTTGTTATCCAGTTAATCTGTCATTTAACGACTTAAATTTTGCTTGTGAGGTCCTCACTCGGAGTCATAAGGTCTGGTCGCCTAAAGAACGAGGTACAGCGCTGTATTATAACTAACTATAAATAGCATACATATAATACTTTACTGTTTCATCTTTTGAAAAATATCCAGAGACGCTAAAAAATGGTTTATGTTCAAATTTTTAAGTAATACTTTTATCCTTTATTGTTATTTCTTTTTAATTATGTAACTTATTATATTTTATATTTTATATTATTATATAATATAGTGAGTACTTTTATTTTGTTATAATTATTAATTATAATCATTATTATTTGTATTATCTTTTTATTATGTGTTATTATTTGGATAATGAATATTATCATGAGAATTATTAAATATATTAATAATTATTTTTATTATATTTTATTTTTATATATTTTAATATTTGGATAATTAATATTATATTTTGTGTAATAAATCATAATTTCTTCATATTGCAAGAGGAACATAGGTCCTTTTATTACATAAGGGTAACCGCTATTGCTTGGGTTGCCTAGCAGTCAACCTGCTATACTTAAGATATTGACCACTTTTTGATTATTGTGACGATACGTCCCGGTTGAAAAATCCCAAAAGAAACGTATCGTAGAATAAAACAAATAGGTGTACGTGTCGGCCGTAAAATTATCACAACCAAGTTGCACCTTACCCAGATTCTGATCAGTATTTCTGTCGTGCAATGTTCTTATATGATTCACCGTTGACGAAATACCAAGCAATGGATAACGGGATAACACGGTTGTATATATATATATATATATATATATATATATATATATATATATATATATATATATATATATATATATATATAGTATACGCATGTCATTTATTGCGCGTTTGATTCAATAATCAAGAAAAACTGTTAAGAGGAAATGATAATTATAATAATAATTATAATAAGAAGAAAACATGCAGACAGTGTCCAACGTGTCAGATAAACATAACCTCATTTCTTTCTATCCTTCCCTTTTCTTTTTACCCTTTTTTTTTCATGTGGAAAAATGGTTGAGTCATATGAGGCAGTAGAAATTATTCAAAGTAAAAAAAAAAAACAACAACAAAAAACAATAGTTCAGTCCAGCAAGTCGACGTTTGTAAAATATGGAGGGGTTGATATTGAACAGTACTTTACTGTAAGGACGTGCATTACACCGATGGTTATGTATCCGACAAAATTCAATGTTCCGATGTTATAATTTAGGGCAGCTCCATTTCAGGGACGTACGACTCGATATCCCTCGAAGTTCGTTTGTCTACTTGCTTTTCGTCGTTTTCTTTCTCGCTTATTTCCTCAACCACCGGCGTGCGGATATTTTATCCCCATATATCTAGCCAATATATTTCCTAGGTTTGGTGAGTTCCCTTGTCGAATCCAGGAATAAGACCTAGTCGAGAGAATCGCCATTTCACCGCATAAACCGCATTGCTGTTGTTTATCGTACCCTCTTCACTTGGGAATGTATTCCATTCCGATATCTCTAAGCCAAGGTGCTTTCATAGTTTTTCTGTGTTCCTTTTTCGGCTCCAATAATGAGGATTACATCAAGTGAACTTCCAATTTATCAAACGAATCATATTGGCTGCTATGTACCGCAATTTTATTATAGACATTCATTCGGTGATTTGATCAGCTCCATTTTTTTAACTGTCATTCTGCTTCTTTTTCCTCACACGCCATCCCGCCAAAAAAGGGTTTATCTTCCTCCTCTTTTTTTCGCATGCTGCTCCGTTTGGGGTGGAGGTGGGGTTCCTGGATTGATTCTCCTTGTGACATTGGCACGGGTTTTTGACGAATGACTTGGTGAGGGTATTGGGTGGGGTCTAACTCGATTCTATGTTTAACGCGTAGATATTTCTTTGCCATATGTCTGGATAGCAATGGGGTGGTGGGGGTGTCTGCCCGATAGATATTCACAATAAAATTTAAAAAGAGAGGAGGGAAATGGTCACTTCTGCATCATGTCCTGTTTTCCTGTGACATTATACAATTCTAATTCCATCCCAAGTAACGCCGAATAAATTTTCCTGTACATTTTCATTTATATTTGTATGCGACTGTTATAATACTATAGATAGTAATACTTTGGCATATATAGATCTATGATCCGTTAGTTGGTACTCGACCAAAATATAATGTAAAAACAATATGGTCAATGATGGCAGTGCGTGTAAGGTGTTATTAAGGGTTTTAAGATATTTCTTCGAGTGAAGGATATACCAACATGATAGAAAATACTCGTGTTTTATTAAATAAAAGTGATGATAAAAATGCATGAATTTAAAACAGTAAAAAATCCAAATCATAGAGAAATTACAAAATTATCTTTTGTTTTCTATTTCTCTATCAAATGGTATCATTTATCTATCGGGGCTGACGGAGACGAAGAAATCAGTTCTGTATTATACATATGGAACTTGCCGGTGTTGTTTTGAGTTGCGTATACATTTCACAGATCACCGCATAAATAAGTTTCGATTATGTTTTTGTTAATATGATACAGACATATATATATATATATATATATATATATATATATACATATATATATATATATATATGTGTGTGTGTGTGTGTGTGTGTGTGTGTGTATTCAATTTATCTCCCCAAACGACACAGCGGCACTTTGATGGAGGGGCCATATGTTAAAGGGTTGCTATGTAGGGAGTTGAGCAGTAAGTTCACATACAGTTAAACTTCTACATGTCAGTACAGTTGGGAAAGCAGGAACTCGGAAGGGCGCTCCAAAGTCTAGAAGTTCTGAGGATTGAACTATCAGATTAGAAGTCCCTCCTCCATCTTAGGATCTCTACTAGTTTGCTGCTTGTCGGGTTTGTCAGGGTTAATTACGTCGAGTGGGTACATGGGCTTATATTTCGTCGGAGTATCCACCATGAAAATGCTTGTAGAAACGGGAGCGATGAAACAGAGGCTGAAGCTTAGATGGCAGTTCAGGACCTCTCAGGTTGGCGACTCTATATTGAGACGAGTAGCGGATGCTCCATTTTAAATGTGACAAAAATACCTCATACATGGCCGAATGGTGGCCTTGATACAGGATTATTTAGGCATAAGTAGCTTTCTAGCGTGGAAGAGAGAGCTCTACGTCCTCGCAGCGGGCCTGGCAATGCTCTCAATGTATCTGGTCAAACTCATATTCCCTGTGACCGCTAAGCCGATTAGTTTGAACGAAGTGCATTCAAATGATGTATCTTCAAGCATAGCTGTTAGTGTTGATGTTGGAGAAGGTTTCTTGTAATTATTGGTTTATGTAATTATTGAATAGAACAAGCTTAGTCTTGGAAACTTCGAATGTGGCCATCCATTTTCGCACCCATTCGACCACAACTCGGATGTCTTATTCTAGTTTTTTCGCCGTTTTCTTAGATATGTATTCATTTGATTTCCCCGCGTGCTTGTTAAAGAGCGTGGTGTCCTCAGCAAATATACCCATCTCAGAGACTATTTTATCAGGAAGGTCATTCATGAATATAAGGAATAATAAGGTTCCAAGTATTGAGCCCTGATGTACACTCGCCTTTATATTATATTGTTTAGATATACGAAGGCCAGGGACAACATAAGTTCTTTTCATATTAAAGACGGATATAATTTTGTGAAGGATTCGTTCAGTGATAACGTATGATCTGATTTTCTTGAGAAGACTATCGTGCCAAATACTATCAAAAACCATAGATACATTAGGGTACCGCTCTATCCTTCCCTGCTCTTTCCAGGGCACGCTATATAGGTTCATATATTAGAGTTATGATATATTTTGTAGAACGGATCTATCAAACTCCAGATTGTTCGTCGATCAGAACTTTAGGAGCTGTAAGGTGATGGAGTAGAGCTTGGTAAATTATGAAATCAAATATTTTGGCGAAAAGCGGGAGGCGGCTAATGGGGTGATTATATAAAGGGTCAATTCTTTCGCCAAAATTCTTGTAAAATGGTACGACAGAAACAGTTTTCCATCAGTTTGCAAAGCCAGAATCGCTTAGGGATTTGTTGTAAAGCTTGGAGCGGACTGAAGCAACCTCCGCGGCGCATTTTTTAATAGCACATCTGGTATGAGATCGAGTCCACATACTTTTGAAATGTTTTTTTAATGATATGATGCACCTGATGATTATTTAGTGTGGCGTATGTCCGCAAATGAATATTATGCAGAAAGTGGTTTGCTAGATCCAATGTTGAGTTTGAAGCAAACCGACTGGCTAGCATGTTAGCCTTCCCGGTTGCCGTGCAAACAACCACATGAATGTTGGATTGTGGAGAATTGTCGATTGCCCATTATTTCCTACATTGTTTTAGTTTTTCCAGAAATCACGTGTTCCTAATTTCTGTGCTTCGGTTCGTTTTCTGATGGTTTCTGTATATTCTCTCTAATCTGTCGCCATTTCCTTCTTACAATTAAGCTTTTATCTCCTTATACAGGAATGTGCCTGTACAATCTGTAGTATGCATGCTGTTTAAGCAATGGTGGCTGCACAAGTAGAAGTAAACCGTTAGGGAAAGTGGGGCTTGCTATAGAATTTTCTCCTGGAAATGTACTTCAATTGCCTTTTTGAACAATTCAGGGGTCTCATGTGCGCACTGTTCAGCTGAAAAAAGATATTTCCCAATGTGGCAGCTCTGGTGAGATCGCTGATGCCATCCCAGTCAGCCTTTTTATAATACCTTGTTGTTGTTCTTTTCAGCAATAACTCTTCAGTTTTAGTTCTAGAATTTAGGGCGATTTCTTACATTATCAAAGCGTGATCATCATTCCTGAGTAAGTATTTTGCATTCGTTACCTAATCATCGAGAATAGTAGATCTAGAAATGAGGCATCCTGAACTTGTTGATCTGGGATACGGGTCAGAAACGTAACCATCCGGGATAAGCAATGATATATAGAGAAGCTATGTGTTATGCAACCAGCTGTGGTGAACATTGAAGTCACCAAATACATGTACATGTGCACTAGTATCGAGGGAGAGTGCTGTATCTATGCTGTCAGAGACTGGGCTGATCGGGGTACATTCCTGGATCAAGGAAGAGCGGTAGAGAAAATATAAGTGGCTAATGTTATGTTACATGTTAAGTCTAAAGCACATAAAGACCTGGTCGTCTGATTCGAGTTTTGTTTCTCCAGCCAAAATGAGGGTGTTCCGAATATAGACTCAAAGTCCGTTTATATGACTATCTGGGTCCTTTACGCCAAAGTGGGAGATAACTGAGTATGTTAAAGGGGAATAAAGAATGCAGGTTAGTATCACTTGGCGCTCAGATACCACGGGTGTTTACAAGCAGAAATGATTCAACATAATCTAAATTAGTTCTAAGTCCGCGGATATTCGTGAATGCAAGCCTCTAGGGATAGGATAAATTGGTTTTGTTTGAGTTTAAGCTATGTTTAATCGTAATTTTTTATTTTACTGCCATTTAATTTTATGTAAAATATCAGTTTTTGGGTTAGAGTTGCTTAAAAATTTGATTGTGCAGAATACTAAACATTCAACACAAGTAGACCATCAACCGACTCCTCATCTAAATGATTATATTCAGAACGGCTCACCGGAGATGGGTGCAGGATACTCGATATATATATATATATATATATATATATATATATATATATATATATATATATATATATATATATATATACTACAAAAAAGTACCCGTCTTTGACTGGGCTCAAAAGCAGACTACAGAAAATGGACTCTTATTTATGAAAGTATGATAGGTTATGAAAAGGAAGTGTTGTACATTTGTGTTGAATTTTGGAGTATCAAAACCAAAGCAAAATATGATAAAAGTCAAAATAAAATTGATAACCCCCATAGTTTATTATACCATACCTGTTAACACTGAAACACTTATAACTATATTCTGTGGATCTATATTAAAAAAACTTCGTGACATATTTCCATTCGATGGATGTCAGGTGCGAACGAACATCCCATAATTTTATTATACTATATTTCTTCAAACTGAAACATAATTATCAAAGTATACTTAGGCGGATAGATATGAAAAGTTTTTTTTAATTAAAGTTCGTTTCCATTCCCATTCTATGGAGGCCAAGCGCGAACACAGACCCTCCCATTTTATTATACCATCCCTATTTAAGTTTAAATATACTTCTAAAATTATTCTAATGTACATCTATATCAAAAACACTTGTAATTATTTGTTTTTTAATTTCTAAATTTTTTATTTCCTACTTTGTGGACCAGGCGCGAACGGACACCCCACAATTTTAATGAAACACCGTCTGCCAGATCAAACATACCGATTCCTGTGTCTCGATACATCTTCTATCATTATATGTCATCAGTTTTCTAAAATAGTCAACCATATAGGAGCCTATTCGTGACCAGACACGCACATTCAGTTTTATAGTATATATATATATATATATATATATATATATATATATATATATATATACATTTTTTAAAATAATTACTATATATTGGGTTCAATGTAATAATAATAAAAATAATAAATACATAATCTGCATTAATCAAAAATCAATATTAAAGCGTATTTTCTGACGATGTATGTTAAAATATATATATATATATATATATATATATATATACATATATATATATACTAACAGACATTAGTTAGTATATATATTGTTAGTATATATATATATATATATATATATATATATATATATATATATATATATATATACTTACAGACATCGTCAGAAAATGCGCTTTAATATTAGATTTTGATTAATGCAGATTATGTATGTATTATTTTTATTATTATATTACATTGAACCCAATATATAGTAATTGTTTAAAAAAATTTTTTTAAATGGCTCGTGTGCACTAATATGAACAAAATGTGAACCAAAACGTTTAGCTTACGGTTTACCTTTTCCTTTGACGTCAATACCTGAGATATGAAGACATATTCGATACAAGGCTAAAGATGAAAATATTAACTACCACTTATAACGTTATTCATAATGTTTAATGGTTATAACGTTATTCATAATGTTGCCGTTAACCATTCACCAAGCAAACTACTCTGAGCTATCTCGCAGGGCTACTAATTTATCGAATTTTTACGTAGATGTTGTTTGTTTTTGTTAGCAATACTTATTATATGAATTCAATTATTTACATGAAAGCGCATTTTTACCAAGATGCGAGTTTGGAATACTTTTCCCTTTGACCAGTTCGGTACCCCCCCCAATGGGGAGCGGATTTTGTATTATTTTTGAAATATAATTATCCACTGGCACGTGTTTTGTTGCCTACGACTCATCAGAGTGGCTGAATCGGGACCCCACGATAAGAAGCCTAAGGCTCTTCCACTGAGCTATCTCGCAGGATTACTAATGTATCGCATTTTTATTAAGATGTTGTGTGTTTGTTTTTGTGAACTATACTTATTGAATGAATTCAATATTTATATGGAAGTGCATTTTAACTAAATGCTAGTTGGGAATAATTTTCCCTTTGACCAGTTCGGGAGCAGCATAAGTATTATTTTTAAAATATAATCATCCACTGACACCTGTTTCGTCGTCTAATATTCATTTCCAGAAAGTTTAGATGAGATAAATCATCGGTGCCGTCGATTTCAAACCTGAAAATATCATCTCCTTCCACCGATACTTATCTCTTTATAACCGGTTATTAACAAAGAGAGTTCTAAACCGACGATCGCGATGCCTTATCTTACTTAAATGTTCTGAAAATAAAAAAAATATAAATAAGCATTCGCTCATTTTTGTATTGTTTCCTTATATGAGAGCACTCCGCCGAAATTCTTTTTTGTAAAGAATAACTATACGTATATATATATATATATATATATATATATATATATATATATATATATATATATATATATATATATATATAAAGAGAGAGAGAGAGAGAGAGAGGAGAAATAGAAGAGGATAAGTGATACACATATCAAGTGAGGAAGTGACAAAAGGTATAAGGAGATAATCGACGCAGAAAAGTACTGAAAAACAAGTCGTGTGTATCTGAATGTTTAGACGAGCGGAAATTTTGGTTAAAAGATGTTCGTCTTACTGTCTTTATTTCGTCCAGTGCAATCATGTGTCTCATTGCCAACCAGGCGGAATTGGGGAAGAACTATAGAATTGCTCAACGCAATTGGGTCCGAATGCCATTGGAATTTAACCGTTTTCACAGAATAGGCAACTGAAATGAGATAAAAATTTAAGAAAATATTTAAAATAATATATGATTACATTAAAATGTTAACACATAAAATTAATTAACTTTATTTTCAGTTGGATCTAATTGCAGCAAACATGATACCGTTTACAAAGAATAGGCAAATGAAATGTAAAAAAAAAACCAAACAGTTAATAATATAATAACGTTTACCAGTCTATATACTGGTTAAAATTAAGTCAGTTTAGATGGAATAATGTCTGTTTCAACTAAATATAAAATCATCCCAATTAATAATTCACAAAGAAAGGTCGAAGCGAATATAACAACAATAGAAAACATCTGTAATGCACGATTTTTTCTTCAAATAAAACACTCAAGGAAACATGAAAAAGCGCGTAATTTCATACGAAAAATGGAGATCGACGATATCGTATTATATGTTCTCATATGTATATATACTAGCAAAGGTACCCGTCATTGACTGGGTTCAAAAACAGCCTACAGAAAATGGACTCTGATTTATGAAAGTATGATAAGTTATGATAAGGAAGAGTTATAAAGAGATAGCTGCGAATTCGGGGGTATCAAAACCAAAGCAAAATATGAGGAAAGTCAAAATAAAATTGATAAACCTCATAATTTATTTATCATACCTGTTCACACTGAAACACTTATCACAATACTCTGTGGATCTATATTAAAAAAAACATTGTTATACTTTGTGAGATATTTCCATTCTATGGCGGCCAAGCGCGAACGAGCATCACATAATTTTATTATACCGTATTTCTTCAAACTGAAACATAATTATCAAAGTATACTTACGCAGATAGACATGAAAGTTTGTGGCTATTTCTATCCTATGGAGGTCAGGTGCGAACGCAGGCCCCACAATGTTAAAACATACTTCTCAAATTATTCTTATGTACGTCTATATAAACACACTTGCAAATGTTTTTTTTATTCTTAAATTTTTTATTTCCATACTTTGTGGACCAAGCGTGAACACAGACCACACAATTTAAATGAACCACTGTTCTGCCAGATCAAACATACTCATTCCTGTGTCTCGATACATCTTCTATCATTATATGTAATAAGTTTGTTAAAATAGTAAACCATATAAGAGCCTATTCATGACCATACATACACACACACGCATTCAGTTTTATATTATATATATATATATATATATATATATATTATGAGAACATATAATACGATATCGCCGAGTTTCATGTTTATATATATATATATATAAATCTATCTATCTATCTATCTATCTATCTATCTATCTATATATCTATACATATATACACACACACACACACACACATATATATATATAAAAATATATATATATATATATATATATATATATCCAGCAATGTAATGTATCATTATTATATATCTAAATTACAACGAGCACTTTTTTCTTTTCCTGTATTTTAATTAAATTAGTAATTTTACTATTACTTTAAAGTACACTCTGCTCTTTAGACTATTGATCTAATCTCCTTTATATATATATATATATATATATATATATATATATATATATATATATCGCAAAACCTCTGACTTGATAAAGGGTGAGGGATAAAAACTTGCTATTATGGTTGAAGTAATCTGAAATAATAACAAGAAGAAACTTGATTTCAAATATTAATTTCATATTATATCTACCCTCTTTTTTGGGTACGATCATGAATATCTTCAGTATTAAATAAGCCTGTGAAATTTTCTTTATATATAAAAACCAAATATATAGTATCGTAGCAGCCCTTCTTTAGTTTTGCTGCTTCCGGATGAATTTTACCCTGGATTATTTAGCTTGGTTCTTTTCTATAGCTTAGCCAGGTCACTAATACATACATACATATTTCGAAACATTAAAAATAATTATATTTATATGCATATACTCACTTATGTTCACACACATACACGTTTTTTTTATTTTCTCACACACATATGTGAGTGTAAACGTGTTCTATAAAGATATGCCCGTTTCTGAAAGTATTCCTTCATCATATATTCTTTTCAGTTAATTTATCCTTTCAGTTGCCATTTGCAAGCGCTGCTTGAGTCTCAGTCTCGACATGATACATTGGCAAAACCAGGTGAAATGAAAATAACCGTTATTGACAAAATCGACATTTAAAAGGTAGAGTTGTCAATTTAAAGCTCGCCGCCCTTAAAAATAACTTTATATACATTTCTACAGATACATATATTCTCCGAATAATGAGACCACATTTTCCCTGTAAACTCCGTTGATTAAAGAAGAAACATTTATTGAGTTGAACGTTAGAGTATATCGTAAGTTATATTTTTATGATTGAAACATTTCTTATATCAATGATCAATCTGCAGTACTGTTCGTCTGACCAAAATTGGAAACCTTATATATATATATATATATATATATATATATATATATATATATATATATATATATATATATATATATATATACATACTAGTGGGGCCTATGTCTCAGCGTTGCTCGGCGAATAGAAGATGAAACTAAAGTATTGATTTAGTAAGTTTGAAAAGTTCAGGATAATTTATGCGTTTTATTACAGTACGCTGAGCACAAAATGTATTTCCTATTTTCGTCTCGTCAATTATTGAAATTGTATATTGTACTGAAGTGATCAGAAAAAAATTACGCAGTATAAGAGATTACTTCTCATTGATGATAAAAATGAAACTCAAAAACACGCGGCTTTTTTTTTACTTCTCCTAAAGTATGCATTACTTCTAGCTAAATTTAATATATAACTCTAAAGGTATTACTTCTTAACCAGCTTTTTGAACGAGTTAAAAATAACCAGACTTTTTCAATTTGATAAACGTTCCATTATAGCATAGTTATTATGGGGTGGAGCTGGAACGTTTACCATCCCAGCTTGACCTAGATAAAGGCAAAAGGTATCCGTTCACTAACATGGGAGGGGAGACTATCTTCAAGTACTAGCCTAAGCCGGTAATGGGGCAACGGACTTATACTAAGTAGATATTAAAAGCCATTCTCACGTTTAGTTTAGTTTATTTATTTTTTTTTTATTTTTCAATGGAGAGTAGATAATGCATGTGGATGTGTTATCGGCAGCTCCAGTAACTCTCGGTTCTCCTCTTACCCTTTTATAGGCTGTCCTATCACCAGGTGTAAAGTACCGGGGCTGCTGTATTACGATTTGGTGTATGGATTCTGGACCATACAGTAGTTTCTGGTGGGGCCTCTCGATGCAATACTAGTGGGTAATTGTTACGGCTTTACTTTATCATGTGCCACTAAAAAATCATTGTCCTGCTCCAACCAATCTACCGACCTGCTCCACAAACCCCAACACCTCAACAATCAACACAAATCTCCAAAAAAGGAACACGAATAAACCTAGAAGCCCATCCTCCAACGAAGACCCCTATTACCAGGTCTCCTCCTACATCAGGGGTCTACGTTCCAACCTTCCAGAGGTTGTAACACAATTACAGGAGACGAAGCCGGACATATTCTTTCTATGTGAAACTGGTATAGGGCCAACCACTTCTCTAGACGAATTCATAATTAAAGGATACTCCAACTTAACATCTACATCTGACCCCCAAGATCGCCATGGACATGGGATACGTGCCTACATAAAAGATGGCTTTCCATGTGGTAGGGATATATCCAGATAAGCCCCTAATTTACCTTATATGTGCCTCCGGGTTGCACTAGCTTACACCACTACATTTATATTTGCCCTCTATCGCCCCACAGCAGTGGGGTTACTATCTTTAAGAGCATATCTGAGAAAATTGACCACATCCTGTCAGCTCATCCTTCGGCTAATATTCACATTTGCGGTGACTTCAATGTCCATAATGTGGAAGTGCTAACCCACTCAAATAAAACCGATAACGAGGGGAGGTTTTGTCATGATTTTGCCATTGCCTATGACCTCACTCAGATTGTTCACGAAACCATCCGTGTGACTGATACACCCGGTCAATATGCAAGCCTTCTAGACCTTTTCCTCACAACATCCCCTGAGCTGTGTTCATGTTTCGTTTTATCTCTCCTGAGATCCTCTGACCACTCCGTTGTAACAGTTAAGATAAAAATGAAATGTTATAAGTCTTCAGACATACCTCTCCACCGTACTGTGTATCGATACTCTATGGCTGACTGGGACAGCTTCCGTACATTCATATCTGACCTACATCTGCATTCCATATTTAAAAAGGATGTGTCCTCTATAGTATCAGAACTGACCGAATGGTTAATTGTAGGCATAGATCGATTAATACCATCCAAAAATTCTAACAAAATCCTAACAGCCAGCCATTGTTCTCCCCTGAATGTGCTGCTACCATCGCGCACAGAACTCACTTTTTCCATAACTACGAACGTAATAAATGTACTGAGACCAAAGCGGCTTTCAGGACTGCCAGAAACCACTGTAAAAGAGTAAAAAAAAACATGCAAGAGAGCTATATGCCGAGTCTGTTAAATCCAAAGTAGCTGAGCGGCGGCTTGGTTCCCACCAGTTTTTGGCAAATAGCAAACAAGATCTTGAACAGAAGCGTGCGTTCTATCCCAACTATCATCAATGGACCTGAGGTCATCTCGTCAACAGCAGACAAGCCCAGACTATTTGCCAAGAATTTTGAAGCTAATACTACCCCATGCGACAATGACCATTTACTCCCTGTATTTCCTCCTATAACAGACAACACGCGATGAAACATACACATATATGTGCGTGAGGTCGCCAAGCTAAACAAGAACCTTGATTCCAGTAAAGCAACTGGCCTTGATGGCATTCCAGTTATAGTGCTGAAAAAGCTCCAACCAGAACTTGCCTCCATACTTACAAAACTGCATAAGAGTTGCGTTAAGGAAAAGTGATGTCCAACACCCTGGAAAACCTCATCAGTATGCCCTGTAATTAAGGATTCAGGTGAAAATTCATCTCCCTCTCAGTACAGACCAATAAGTCTCCTGTGTGTCATGAGTAAGTTGTTGGAATCCATATTAAATATAGAAGTAGTCAACCACCTTAACAGAAACAACCTTCTTAGTGACATGCAATATGGTTTCCGCTCTGCTAGATCTACAGCAGATGTGCTAACAGTTATATCACATAAGATTAGTGAATTTCTTGACAAAGCTTTCCTTTCTAGGGCAATTGCTCTTGACATATCGAAAGCCTTCGATAAGTAATGGTTGATGGGCAGAAATCAGAGACCCATAATATTAATGTTGGAGTCCCTCAGGGGTCCATCCTGGGCCCAACTCTCTTCCTGATCTACATCAATGATCTCCCAAAACACATACTTAAATCATTCATTGACATCTATCCTGATGACACGACCATCTATTGCAACACATCAAAGGCCGTAAATGACAAAGTTCTCTCTAATTATCTCTCCTCTGATCTTGAGCACGTGGTACAATGGGGGAAGAGGTGGCTGGCCACTTTTAATGCATCCAAAAACAAGCTTCTATATTTACATCATCAACGCTCTTATCCCATCTGGCATCAATTGAAATGGAATGTTCTCGCCTTGGACAGGTTCCATGTTTTGACAAGCTTCTGGGTTTGACCTTTACTCCTTATCTGAAATGGAACAGGTACATCAAACCTGTTGCCAGGGACGCTGGGAAAATGGTGGGATCCTTCTACCGCTCCAGAAGATATTTCACTACTGATGCAATTTTCTATCTGTATAAAAGCCAAGTACGTTCAAGGATGGAGTACTGCTGCCATATCTGGGGAGGAGCTTCTTAAACCACCTATTCTTCTTTGACAGAGTACAAAATAGACTTCGTGGTTTTATGGGGGATACCCTATTCTCTTCCCTGCAACCTCTCTCCCACAGAAGAGACGTTGCGAGCCTGTCTTTGTTTTATCGTTATTTCCATGGCAGTTGCTCGTTCGAGCTCCAATCCCTCGTCCGCCCTCGTCAATCTTTCACGAGAAACACCCGTCTGGCTGAAACTACAGTCAATAATTTTCCCCACTCTTTATCCATGCCGAAATCCAAACGTAGATTCCATGAGAAAAGCTTCTTTCTTAGAACTGCACGCCAGTGGAACTCTCTGCCGCTTGCCTGGTTCCCACCGGACTACAACTTGGACGTCATCAAGTCCAACATAAACAGACCCCTGACAAACTGCCCCCTTAAGTAAGACACTCTATCTAGCCACCCAATACTAATGATTACTACAATACTATCTCATTAATTACTGTACACGCAATAACCCTTATCCCTGAGTGGCCTTTGGGTCTTGATAAGTGGTGAACCCCATGTAAAAAAACAAAAAAACTGTTAGCCCCGTATCTTCAGATAAATAGAATACTTACGGATAAATGTAAAGTATAAGTGTAGTTGCCGTCATCTATAATAGAGTCAGGATTTATTGTATGTAATTATCCGATCATTTATGTAATTGTAGAATAGACCAACCAAGGAAATGATATACGTTACTAGAAATGTTCAGACATTATGATGATGAAAACATATAGCACTTTAAATATATACCCTATATTAAATCAACCAGTACTTCGATAGTATTGATCATTTGTTGATTTATGATAGGAGAATGCTCAAAGGTAATTAGTGATAAATAAGTTGCGTCTGTATCTGTTTTGTTTTCTTTAGGCGGAAAAAAGAATCTCCTGTTTGTTTTTCTTACTAAATTACAATAGATATATTTAAACAGGATTTGTGAAAAACAACTTAATTCTATGTATTGGGTTTCTGCAATGTACGAAAAACAATGAAATAATGTGTATATTCCGT
The DNA here is from genome assembly GCF_053919585.1 of Euprymna scolopes. NCBI lineage: Eukaryota > Metazoa > Mollusca > Cephalopoda > Sepiida > Sepiolidae > Euprymna > Euprymna scolopes. The sequence goes on along the minus strand of NC_136484.1, from coordinate 10,421,354 downwards.
TGTGATATAAGTCGAAAGGAATAAAATTGGTGCGTTCTTAAAAAGAGTATAAACTAGCTCCCTGGGGAGTTATAAACGACAAAACATATTTACTTCGAGAAGAAAAGGTGAAGTTTGGTAGTTTTCATTTTTCAGAAAAAAAACAAAAAAACAAAAAAAAAACAGAAAATGATTATAAATATTTGGTAAGTATATGGTTCAACGAAATTTAATTTCTAAGTGTGGCTAGCATGATTTGCCTGTGATTAGTCGAAGCATGTAATCAGGAAAGCGATATTGGATTTGAAGGACGACATTAGAATATCGCTATTAAATGCGATTTGTTATTCCGTGGAACGACCCTAATCAGCCAACCAGTTTACATGATGGCAAGACTCCGGAAGCAGTGGGCAGGTTGATTAAATATTAGCTAAATGTAAATTTATCGAATTGAGAAAATGAAATAATCACAGTCAAGTTGACAGATATCTCTGTGGAATATTTAGTAGCTGTTTTAATTAAGGTAGGACGAGTAAATAATAATATCGGCGAAGTATTATCCTAACGTCATTAAACATGACTTGTTTAAAATTATGTTTCTCCTAGGATTTTTTACTGGAATTTAGTATAGCAAATGAAGTCGATAGACAGTAACTAGAAAACATGCAAAATATATACACAAGTGGTGTGTTGATTTGGAATTTATGTGTTGTCAAAGTATTTTCTCCCTGAGTGTTATTTCTAGACGAGCATATTGTTTATATAATATATGCATGAATTTATATATATATATATATATATATATATATATATATATATGCATATATATATACATATATATATGCATGAATATATATATATATATATATATATATATATTATATTATACCTAAATCAATTAATGTTTTCTTTTTCCCTGAGCCTTTTTTCATATGATCTAATCACACTAAAAGTATATATCACTTTATTCTATTTGTGACTGAGATCTGTTTAAAACACCAAATTTAATTGTTCTACTTAAAATATCAATTTATTCACAATGGCAAGAAGGTGCCGTTGTGATTTCTTATATTTTATACAGTATCTACCATTCTTAATTTCATCACTTATGTAATTTATCTTTAACACAGTTAAATATAACACATATACATTTTTATATAACACATGCATTTAGCATAATCAGCCTTTATAAAAACAAAACCTTAGAAATATCGCCACATCTATTTAACCAATGGCTAGCAGTAAAACAGGATATAAACAGAGACAAGTTTTGCATTTCATTGTGCAAAATAAAAAAAAAACACATCTCATTAATGATGTACAAAACACATAAACCTTTCTCTCTCTCTCTCTCTCTCTCTCTCTCTCTATATATATATATATATATATATATATATATATAGAGAGAGAGAGAGAGAGAGAGAGAGAGAGGGGGGGAGAGAGAGAGGAGAGCCGTTATCTTATATTTTCCTCCGAATATATAAATTTAATTGCATTCTTATGATAACTGCACTTATGAATTCATGACCTGAAAAGGTTTGTTTTGTTGTCTATAGACGATGTGAAACACTAGGAGACAATATTCTAAATACACATATTGAATTCCGCGATGCAGTAGAAATTGAACCGATCAACATTTAACGCTTAGAAAGCCGATGTATGTGCAGTCAGAAGAATAATTAGATGAGTCCATTGATTTGTATGTTGCGACAGAGATATAGTAATATAACAATCTCCAGCAACCTTAGAAATAGTGGTGAGTATGAATAAAATAAATTCGGGACAAGAGCTGTTTTTATGGTATCATATTCGTCTATATAAGTCTTCAATGTTTTAGTTTCTGAATAAAAATAGTGAGCTTTCTTTAGGATAGACACTTGGACATATCCACCCTCTCCCTCCCTTTGTATAATATATATATATATATATATATATATATATATATATATATATACATATAAATATATAATGTTAAAAGTGCACGTATACTTCTAGAATAGTGATTTCAAGTTTATTAAGATTTTTTTAAAGCATGGAAACGATGTTGTTTTTTGTATGCAGTTTTTTTATATTAGAAGCGGTCATCTGCTGTCGTTCACATAAAAGTATCGAACAAAATAAAAATGAAAGTCGTTGAAATAAACTGGGAATTTGTATTTTGGACAGCGGTCATTCCCTGCACTTCCATGTTCGAATGATGTTGTTTCCAACTTTATCCTCGATGTTTACACAGGACTAATTGGAAAAGCATCAAGATATATATTAGTGTGAACATGCTTCTAAGAACTTCGTTTTTGCATGGAATTTGACTGTTTTATCGAGAATATATCGCTGACAATAAATTTAAAACGACTTCATGAACAACGTCTATCGTTTACACCCACTAATATTCAAGCCACAGAGCTTGATTGGCAGCATTAAGGGACTTCAATATGATTATTTATAATTTCTAAGAAATTGGGCTTTTAAAAGCAGTAAATAAGCGAAATGTATATGATAAATCATTGAACAATAAAAATAAAAACAACTTTAGTCAAAATAGGTTTAAAAATAGAAATACATTAATTAATAATAAATTAAAACTAAAAATCTATGAAAGACTGAATATAGACACGTACATGAAAATGTGTCCCCCACCACGTAAAATGATTACATTGATAGATTTTGCCGAATTTTTGTTACATAAATGCTTAATGATATATCGATAAAAGTTCGACGAGGAAGATGATAATAAATTTGTTAAACTATGTCTATTATGTAAGCCCGCCAAAATTAAATGTTAAAAAAGGAAAATTAATGCTGAATACTCAAATTTAATAAATAAGATAATGAAAAGAAAAATAGCTTCAAACAGAGAAACAGATTTCCGCTTTAGAAAAATGATATATCATTGAAAAAGGCATATATTATTTTAAGAAAAAGAAGAAAAACATTTAAAAAATAGTTCTTTGCTTCAATAATTGTATGTGCGTGTTGCACGTTTGTCTTTTCTGGGAGAGGATTGACGATATAAATAAAACACCAAATCTTCTGTCTTTCCAAAAGAAAAGAAGCATAAACTTTTCACAAAAATAAACTATCAAACTTAAGCGTTCATTATCCCTCGGCTTTTTACGTGGAAATCGACTAAACTAAATGTGTTTCTTTCTTTATTTTTAAGATAGTAAGTATATAAAAACACTGTCATATTCGATTAAATGCGAGAAAGTAACTCCTGAAGGAAAGTGAATCTAGAAAAACAAAATGTGAACATGGAACACATGAATAACATAACCAGTAAACTGTCTGTCTGTCGCATTCATTGTACCAGCACCATTTTTCTGAGAAATCAACACATCGATTTTGGAAATGTTGTAACTTTTTTTTTTATATTATGTATATAAAAAAATTTATATGCGAAGAAAATACTAAAGCAAACTGTCAAAGCAATCGTTGGAGTTGTCCTTTTAGACTATAAGAAACAAACAGACATATAAATTATATATATATATATATATATATATATATATATATATATTACACGGTGGTCACCACTTATCAAGGCTCGGAAGGCACTCGGGGATAAGGGTTATTGCAAGTACAGTACGTTAGGTGTTTACTTAAGCAATCTGTTAACGTTGGACTTGAAGACATCCAGGTTGTAGTCAGGTGGGACGCAGGCAGACGAAACAGAGTTCCACAGGCGTGCAGTTCTAAGAAAGAAGCTTTGTTCCTAGAATCTACGTTTTGATTTAGGCAAAGATAAAGAGTGGGGGAAATTTTTTACAGTGGATTCGGCTAGACGGGATTGGAAAGGGGGGATCAGAGATTGGAGTTCATACGAGAACCTGCCATGAACATAACGATGAAACAAGGATAGGCTCGCAACGTCTCTTCTGTGGGAGAGAGGTTGCAGGGTAGAGAAAAGAGCATCCCCACTAAGCCACGAAGTCTATTTTGTACTCTGTCAAGGCATGATAGGCTGTTCTTAGCAGCTCCTGCCCAGATATGGCAGCAGTATTCAATCCTTGACCGTACTTGGCTTTTATATAGATAGAGAATTGCATCAGTAGTTAGATATCTTTTGGAGCGGTAGAAGGATCCCACCATCTTTCCAGCGACCTTGGCAAAAGACTTGATGTACGTGTTCCATTTCAGTGTAAAAAATAAAAAAAAAGATCAGGCGTAAAGGACAAACCCAGAAACTTGTCAAAACAGGGGGTTTCTCCTAGACGAGAGCACTCCATTTCAGTTGATGCCAGATGGGGATCAGAGCGTTGATGATGTAAAGATAGGAGTTTGGTTTTAGATGCATTAAAGGTAACCAACCACGTCTTCCCCCACTGAACCACGCGCTAATTATTATTATTACTATTATTACGAATTCCGTTATTATTAATACAAACAGCAATAATAACAACACATTCGTGAGTTCGCAATAAAAAATAATAATAACAAGACATTCATTAAATACAATGAACATTAAAACATGTCCTGGGGTCGGTTCACCCTGCTGAAATAGAAAACATGAAGAGACTCTTTCAAAACCGAAAATATACAATAGACGAACGAACAGCGTATGAAAATAACTGAAAACACGACACACAATGTTTACTTTCAAAGTTAAATTTTATTATAAACACTAAGCTACGGAAGGTAGGTGATAATGAGATTAAGTAAAAATTAAAACAAAAACGAATTATAAAGATGGGGATGGGTATCTTTGTATACTATTCGAAGATGCTAACGAGAAATACATCAATATAAGTAAAAAAAAGTATCTTCAGTCCAGACAAAATGATTTCGTTGATATAATATATGAAAGAGAGGTAACTCACGGTTTTTTTTTTATGTTTCTTTTGTTTTTCTTTAACTTTTAAAATGGACTTTAACTTTCATTTTTATTCGCCTTGGGCGACAGTCCGTGGTACGCATTGTTCCTTCATAGTGTCCATCCAATGTTTTGGACTATTCTCGGAGTATCACGTCTTCTGTGTTTATGAAATTCACATCCTGTATTTCGACAACGCCAGCATGTTCTCGTAAGCATTACTGGGCAGGAGCTGCTAGAAAGGACTTGTCCTGCCTTGATAGAGTTCAAAATAGACTTCGTAGCCTCGTAGGAGATGTCCTTTTCTCCTCCTTGCAACCTCTATCTCACAGAAGAGATGTTGCGAGTTTGTCTCTGATGTATCGTTATTTTCATGGAAAGTGTTCAACTGAGCTTCAATCTATGGTACCCCCTCGCCAAACTTTCACAAGAAACACTCGTCTAGCTGTAAACACTATCAATAATTTCCCCTACTCTTTATCTGTGCCTAAACCTAAACGTAGATTCCATGAACAAAGCTTCTTTCTTAGAACTGCACGCCTGTGGAATTGTCTTCCGTTTTCCTGCTTTCCGGCTGACTACAATATGGTTGTCTTCAAGTCTAAAGTAAATAAGTTCTTGATGAGCCGTTCCATATAAGTTATTAAATTTACCAAATTTTCATTACTAATGATTACTATATTGACCAATTTCTACTGTACACTCTTTAACCCTTATCCTTGAGTGGCCTCTGGGCCTTGATAATGTGGTGATGCCTTTGTAAAAAAAAAAAAAAAAAAAAAAAAAAAAAAACTACGTTCATTTGCCTCGGTGATAAGATAAAATAAAATAATAAAAAACGATACATCTTTCATTGGACCGAAATTAAATATTTCAATTTTTTAATCAATTACGTAATACAAGCCATGGATTACGTCACAATATGAAGATAGCGGAAGACAATAAGCAGCTCCATCTACTTTTTTATTAGGCACTTCATATTTATGTTTTATTATATTCATAATTGGCGAGAAATAAATAGCATGTAAAACCTGTTATAATTTATTCAATTTCATTTCGATATTCTGTCTACATTCTCTGTGTCATATTTTTTAAAGTACTTTTTTACTTGAGCTAATTAAAATATTAACATTTCTAGAAATATATTAAAATTACACTAAAATGTTTGCAATGTTGTACAAAACTTGCATGCTACAAAGTAAACGATAAAAACAAACAAAATGCCGGAAACTAACGATAAAAAAACAAAACAAAATGCCGGGAATTATTCTCTATTAGAGTAGATAAACTTATCTATTCTCAAACTCTATTAGAGTAGATAAACTCTATATATTCTCTATTAGAGTAGATAAACTATATATTCTAATTTAGAGTAGATAAACTCTATTAGAGTAGATAAACTCTATATATTCTCATTTAGAGTAGATAAACTCTATTAGAGTAGATAAACTCTATATATTCTCTATTAGAGTAGATAAACTCTATTAGAGTAGATAAACTTAGGCTTAACTTTACTACTGGTTTTAGCTTAGAATCATCTATTTATACATATTTGTTTCCGAATAACCAATGCACCGAATAAGTTATTTGGCAAAACTAATGTGATGAATTTATGCAGTTTACTTTAAATTTAATAAATATTATTTTAGAAAACTTCAATTCAGTTTACATGGCATCCATCGTTTTTTGAGATGCTTAAAATGTTATTTTATACCTAACATGCTGGATGCATAGCGTTGCCCGGTCGTACAATACCCTAAAACATGATATTTTAATTAATGCAGACTGAGTATGTATTATTATATAATCAATCCACTATTTGATATTCTATATAACGAGGAATATATATATATATATATATATATATATATATATATATATATATATATATATATATAAAACTACTTAATTTACTCACATAAAATTAATATACGAAAGTATAAATTCATGCGTAAACTTTAAGTATTTACTTCAAAAGTGCTCAACATGTAAGTAGAACTAGTTAGTAAGTTATAAAATATATATGGCGATTAAGCTACACTGAATATTCTGCGTTTCATCCACTCTAGGACTCTTCAGGCTAATGTGCATAAGCCTGAGGAGTCCTTGAGTGGATGAATCGCGGAATATTCAGTGTAGCTTAATCGCCATATATATTTTATTACTTACTCTCTGTCTCTCTGTCTCTCTCTCTCTCTCTCTCTCTATATATATATATATATATATATATATATATATTGATAATAATGTAATTTATCAAATTCCGTCTGTGTTTGTTTACAATATAACATCAGCTGATATTTGGGCTTCACGATGAATGCCATGGAAACTCACTTCTGATTTACTTTTAGTTTTAAAATATAAAAACAAAGAAATGATTTGCGGCAATTATAAATGGTACATCTTCTTTTATCCTGAATTTAATGCATTAATAAGAAAAAAATAAAATGTTGAGGTACACTTGCGCTTCAATACGAAATAATTCGACGTGTCCCGCTTTATTATGTTTCCACATGTCAACAAATCTGCTTTTTTTCTAAGGAGAAATTATGCGTTGAGATTTTATTATAACTGTTGCCGGTACAACGTAAAATATGCCCCTGTATAAATTCTGTTTTATCTATAAGAAAGAACAAATATTTTATGATCCGATTTTTTTCGATTGCCGATATATATCGAAAAGATATGTGTAAAAAATACATAGCTAAACTTATTACAAGACATATAGAGTATCATCGTGTGAAATTTACAAAAGATAGGCTCGGCCGTTTCGCAACTCACACACACAAAGTGACTTTTATTGAAAAGCATAAATAGAGATAAAGATAGAGATAGCAATCGATTGGATTCGTACATACTCATGTGTGCTTTAACAATTCTGCTTATTTTATTTCTAATGTTATCTTATAGCTTGAATTTTTAAAAATCTTATCCACTATACTACTTTGTAAATATATATTCACAATGGGAAAATGTGTAAGATTTTACATTTGAAAGAAAAGAAGAACACAATATGTTATTTATTTTGTATGAACCATTGCTTCATTCATACATTCTTTTTTTCAGAACTCTTGAATGAATGCTTTCTCCCGCTTTAGACGTATCTTGACATTTTGATCTTGAAATTGTTTGCTCATTTTAACTTGGGGCGCATTTCTACATCTTAAGAAAATATTGGTAAAAGTTGATTTAGGTTTTTATTTAAACTTTTCTATACATCTTAATGTTACTATTGCAAAACCTCTACATGTATTAATGTGAAATATTTTATAATTTGATCGCAAGTGTATAAACATAAATGCATGTAGATTTTATTTCTAAAGTAAAACAAAATTTTACAAATACCCTCAAACACATATAGCTTTTATTAACCTGCGTATATGTTTTATAATGAGTCTATTATGTGTAAATATTCAGTTATGACAATTTGCATATATTTTTCTGCACACTTTTCCTCACGAGTAAAAAAATGCTGTTGGGAGGCTGAGTACAGGGATTAAGAACAGATACTACATTTTTATTTCAACCAAAAATCTAAATAGCCATAACATAATGGAGGTGCATTTCAGAACATATAAAAACAATGATTTTATCTCTTAATTTATAATCTTTTAATGAGTGTGAATGATGTAATATCTTATCAGTTGTCATAAACTGATATCTTAAAGAATCGCATTCTTGTTTAAGGTATTTCACCCTCTTTTTGTGAGGATGTTACAGTAATATCTGCAAATTTCATGAACGCCTCGTCCCAAGAAATGCATCTTATGTGAGGGAATGTTGTAGGATCTATTTTAAAACTATGACACCATACTTGCGGACGTACTTATTTAAGAGTCCTCTTCCAAAATAATAACTCCTTTTACTGGATGTTAGTATAGAATATGTTCGTGACGCATTGATATATCTTGCCCCGATTATAATTTAAGATATTTAAGAGACTGGTAATGTCATCGTTTCTGCTTTCATTTGCATTGTCTTTCCATGCATTAACTCATCTATTTTGGCAAACATAGCCAACCTCTGCTCACGTATTCGTTGCTAGGTTTCATAAGAAACAAATCCCATCAAGTTAATTACTCAATTTAGTCAACTTCATATTAGATCCTAGATTAATCCCCATTTCAAACTACGTATCTATTACTATACATATTTATATTTTCTACACACACACACACACACACACACACACACACACACACACACACATATATATATATATACATACATAAATACGTCACAATCACTTTGACACATCGGATCTCGCCAGATAACCGAAGTTAAGCAACGTTGAGCCTTGCTAGTATCAGGTGAGTGACCATTTTGAAAGGTAAGCTGCTGTATGTACCCCATCGAGCCGCATAAATTTCTAAGATGGTATCTGGGGAGCATTAATTCCCTGAGAGAGATCCACACGCAGATTTGTTAAGAGTGGAGAAAGTCTCTCTGATGTAAAACCTTGCAGCATACTGTATACTCTGTCCTGTATCAGTCATCTGCACCGAGAAAGCTTAGCGGTCATTAAAAAAATGTGGTTGGTTCGAGACAAAACCTGTACTACTAAAAACAAATCATCTGTATTGATTTCAGAGCAATATGGCGATACATCACACGTTGAATTTGACGAGAGAGCCAATTATATATATATATATATATATATATATATATGTACATATATACATATATATACATATAACGATATTTGTAATAACAGCTAAGAAATTGTTGATGCTTTGTGTGATATCATGTGACAAAAATAATACGTATCCAATCATAAACAATACATGTTGTCATTAAAATTATACATAACTAATGTGTTAATGTATTGTTTTACACATATTCTGACATGTTTGTAAACATATATATATATATATATATATATATATATATATATATATATATATATATATATATAAAGAAAATTGTTAGACAAATAAAACACTTTTGATAAAAACTGTACATGTTATGCTTTACATTCTGTTGTTATATTCTCCAGCTTCTATATGCATGGAATAAGAAAAAATAACGATTTTTTTTGTACCAGATTTTTATAAATGTATTTGCTATTATAGATTTACTATTACGCAGAGTCACAAAGTGAGTAATATCGAGATTTTTACATTTATTTTCTGCTGTGTGTTAAACAAAGATTACATAACAGAATCAATCAATTCGGGAGTAGTTATTAAGTGGATTAATTATATTATCATTTGTATCTGTTTATTACCGTAGTTCACTAAAACTATACCATTGCAACCATAGTATGTTAAAATCCCTTTTTTTTCTATAGAAATAAGGTGTTATTGTTATTATATCCTTTGACAACCGACGGTAGGAACCAAGCAAAAATATTGAATATAAATTATTGAACGGCTGCCGCAATGTGTTTAAGAAAGAATCTCCTTTTTCATTCTCGGATGATTCTCATTTGCTTGAATTGATTTATGCCTGAAAAACTCGCCGTCCATTCTTGCGAAAATAGCTTTGTGTTGACAATCACGTTAGTTTTATGGCCTCATATCATTTGAAATGCACCTGTTTTTGCATCAACTGTGAATCAAGCAACCGGGCATATCTTAACGGTTGCAGGTATTAGGGAATTTTCTAAACCATTTACTGATCATAAGATATTAACGTTAAGTTACCTTTTTACCTAAAGCCAGTTTGTTGGGTGGTGTAACGAAACAACTGTTTGTGGAACACCATGCCTTTTCATATATATATATATATATCCTGAAAGTACTTCTTTTAAACTCCTCGGCCTAACGTTTACAGGGAATATGAACTGGAATAGATACATTGAGAGCATTGCCAAGGCTGCTGCAAGGAAGGTTGGCTCCCTCTACCGTGCTAGAAAACTACTTACGCCTGCCAGTATCCTATACCTCTATAAGGCAACCATTCGCCCATGTATGGAGTACTGTTGTCACATCTGGGCTGGTGCATCTGCTGCTTGTCTCTCGCTCCTGGACAGGGTTCAAAAAAGAGTCGCAAACCTGATAGGTCCTGAACTGTCATCTAGGCTTCAGCCTCTGTCCCATCGACGAGATGTTGCATCCCTCTGCCTGTTCTACAAATACTTTAATGGTGAATGCTCTGACGAACTGCAAACACTTGTACCTCCCCGACGTAACTACCCCCGACAAACCCGACAAGCTACTAAGTCTCATCCCTTTACAGTGAGGATCCCTAGGTGCAAGAAAGCCTTTTACTCCAATAGTTTCTTCCCCAGAACTGCGGGTCTTTGGAACTCCCTTCCGGGATTCTGCTTTCCCAACTGCAATGATATGCAGAAGTTCAAGTGTAATGTTAACAAACATCTTTCTACTCTTCTCCCTTCATAATGACCCCGCTAATTAATTCCCTAATAGTAGCCCCCTGCTTCAAAGTGGCACTGTGCCTTGTTTGGGGTGAAAATTGAATAAAAAAAAATATATACAATAGTTTGAGGGATTAATTTTATGCTATTTTTTGTTTCAGAACATTAATCAATCGTACAATATATTTTGAAAAATCGGAAAATATAATTAAAAATGATTATGATCCGTGGAATGTTTCGAATATTGTTTTCAAAGGAGAAGCGACATTCCAAACTCTAATCTACTTAACGTGAAATTTCTAAAAACGTTACCTTTATCCAAAAATTGCCAATCAGCAAGAAACAATTGTTTTTCCAATTGACAATCTTAAAACGATAAGAGCATAAGATATGGTAGCGTCTACTTTATTTACAAAACGGAATCCGAATCTTACACAGTGAAAATAGAACATAAGTGTTCATTTACGTAAAGAATCGTTTTTAATCAATTATTGAAAAGATAAATTTTACATGCTGCTTTTGGCAGTCAGTCTGTTATAAATGCTTGTTAATTAATTCACACTTTATATCTTTCCGATAAATCTATGTTAATATTTACAAGCCGAAATAAACAGGCGGAGAAGTGGAGTACGCATAAATAAAGAATGCAGATCTCTTCCAAATTTATTATTAGTAATCCTAATATAAGAATAACAATGTATTTTTCTCTTTCAAAATAATATAGTTATATATATGTATGTATATATGTATACACACACATACACACACACACACATATATATATATAGTCTTAATATTTTTCACCTTTAAATAATATAAAAAATCTTACTTAATTTTAATTTTTTTCTCATTCGTTGGAAAATTATTTACTCAGCAATTCATTAAATCACCTGCAATCAATGCATTAACTTGCTATCGTGTATATATATATATATATATATATATATATATATATATATATATATATATATATATATATATATATATATATATATATATATAGAGAGAGAGAGAGAGAGAGAGAGAGAGTAAAGATAATACATTTGTATGTGATATCTCTTGCTGTAAACCTAAGGTATTTTGGTAAAGAGGGGAAAACTGCGTCTCTTTTATATATATATATATATATATATATATATATATATATATATATATATATATATATATATATATATATATATGTATATATATATAAAAGAAAAGAGACGCAGTTTTTCCCTCTTTGCCAAAATACCTTAGGTTTACAGCAACAGATATCACATACAAATTTATTATTTTTACGCTATTAGCCATGACCTAATCTACCTATGGAGAGACATTTTACCTACATTACTTCGTAATATTACAAAATTAAATTTAATCCTAGGAGTGCAATCATCATCATCGTCATAATCGTCATTGTCGTAATAACTTACAGAGCAAGTAGCTTCCATTTCACCTCCTAATCACTAAGTACTTCCACCGTAACCCACTTAAACCGCTTATTTATACTCACATTTTAATTTAGACCGCTTCCTCATAATTGGTCTACTCCCTCTTGCACATAGCATTTTAATTCCCTTTTCTGAGTTAAAAATACTAACGTCATCACTGACTTGATTCTCATGTTGTGATTGGTTTATATTCGAATATTCATGGATTATTAGAATGATTAGATTTCCTTTACTTAACGAAACATACGTCACGTAAATGTCAACCATTCCACATCTATACATATACGAGCATGGTTGACCGACGTTGTCCAGGTGTTTTGAGGTATGTGTTGAGCAAAAAATGAAGTTGTAGTAGGAAGGCAGGCTCGACCCCGTACTACGAAGGAGGAACACTACAAGGAAAAAGCGACGTCTTTGCTGTTACGACCACTGCCAGACCAGAAGTGACGTAGGTTTTAATTAAGGCTTGATAATCGAATAGAGGGTATCCTTTTCCAAAATATCGACGAAAAAAGCGAACCGTCCCTGTAGATACATGCCTAGTTGATGGTGAAGAAATGAATGTTTTTAGCCAATTCTTCGGTATTTGTCGTCTGAAGGGCTGAACTTCGAAAAGATACTAATCTTGTGAAAATCTCTCGCCTCTGTCAAAAGTTTAGGAAGGCATGACAAACATACGTACATACATTAATATATTTGTAGCTCAAATTTTCGACCCAAACCGATTAAAAAGCTTGCCCTATCTCTGAATACCCTTTGGGTAAAATTTCAAATATTTAGACCAGAAATTGCCTGAGTAATTTGGTAGGGACCGCAGAGGTCAAATTTATTTAAAAACTTTGACCCCTATTATGCCCCTTTACATTTACTGTTTGGGGCTTAAATTAAGTAATTAAGTTAGATCTATGTCTAAGGAACCTATATCTAAAATTTCCAGTGTTTATACTCAAATTTGGTGGAGGAGTTTTGCAAAGGGCAAATCGTTTACCTTTGCCCCCTTAACAACCGAATTTCTGGCCGAAAACTGATTATAAAGATTTCTCCTCTATATCAAGTTTCGTGTATGTAGACTGAGAATTGACAGAGGTATTGCATAGGAAAATGTACACAGACAGACATATACTTTCATTTTTATAGATATTTAGATATATATTATAGCTAACTATCGCAATCCAAATGTTTCCTTTGTTCTTTCCTTTTTTTGGGAGTAGATTTACATTCTTTCCGTTTAATTATACAGTTCCCGCACCTCTTTTTTTCTATGTGCAGACTCAGTTTCTTTATATTTTCGATCCCTATCGTATCAACAGAAAAAGAGACACACAGAGATAAACGGACGGCGATAGAGAGAAAGTGACAGAGAGAGATTGAGAGGGACAGAGAGAGATTGAGAGAGACAGAAAGAGAAATACAGAAATTAAAACTACTTAATATAGAATTAACGCAACACGATATTTCAATTCAGTTTTCGTCGCGCAGTGGACAGATGTCATGCTTTAGAACGTGTTTGCACGTTCGCCCCTAACCTAAAGAGTACTTTCTTGTTTATTATTATTACTATCATAAAGTTACATTTTTTCTTTTGTGTTTGTTTGTTTTTTTAGATATCGCAATGAAACCAAGACTCATTTTGTTTTTATTTTCTGTTTAGGTAGTTTGGTTTTATTATTTTTTACGATCATATGTGAATTAATTGATACCAAGTTAATACAAAAATGATAAATGATAAATACACAAACGAAGTTTCGTTTCATTTAATAAGGATAGGATTCCATATTTTCCTTTGTAAATAAACTCATGCTTCTTCGTGCGAATGTGTATTTGCCTTATGAATTGTAGCATTGCCACTGTTGTTGACCGTAATCAGGTGAGATCAATTTAAGCAAACTCAAAATTGGGAGACACAAGGTTCAGGAGAACCGAAATAATAATTCGAGCAGGTGCGCATGGAAAAATACTGGAAATTCGTTCTTTCCTGGTAAATGCCTGCCTAAATAAAGTAGTGCAGAAAAAAAGAAACATCAATAAAAATAATAGTTAAACCAACAAATAACAAAATAAATAATTGGCGTTTAATTTCACTTCGAATTTTAGTTTGGAAGGTTGAGGAGCGTGAAGTATTTTTTTGCGATGACATTATGTCCGGATGTTAAAACTTTTAAAATTAAATATTTAAATTTCAGTTATGTTTCTCACGGTCGAGGTTGGAAGTGGCTTTTTTATGTAGTATGAGATGAATTTGTGGCCTTGTTCGAATCTCCCTACCAGCAGTATTTGTGTCACTCTTCCATGATGATTCCCGAAAGGATTAAAAACGAGTGTCTGTATATATTCTAAAATCATGATAGTAATAATGATGTCTGCACTTTAATAACACGGTTCTTATTGTGGAGCACTTAAAGTTGAAAGGAAAGTTGTTCACTAAACTCGCATGCCCAGAACATGATGTTAGAATCATTAAATCATCCTGGACTGATATTAAGACATTTAAAAATCAATGTTTTAATTTCAACGATATTTCTGGCGGTGGAGGTTTGCAGTGATGTCTTCTCCTTGCTAATGAGGTAAGAAATGACTGCCTGGCCGGGTCCGAATCTGCCGGCTTGTTCACCTTGAGTGATGATTCCCGAAAAACTGAAACAAAAGTGTTTGTACGCATTGAAAATTAAAATGATAATATCCGTCTATTTATCCATCTCTCTCTCTTTCTCTCTGTCTCTCTCCCTCTCTCTCACTATATATATATATATATATATATATATATATATATATATATATATATATATATATATATATATATGTGTGTGTGTATATATATAGTTCTGGTCAAAATCATAAGACCACTTAACAAAGTAAGAGTTTACGCATATTATCGAATTTTTTATCAAACAACTTGTGGAAAACCAATGCAAAAAGGGAAAATATGATGGAAAAAAATGAAATCTGCTTCATTCGAAACCTTAACCCTGATCTAATAATTATTTTTTAAAAAACAAACATTTTCACCTGGTCAACATGATCAGAACACTTTAATAAAATCGGCTAGTTTTGAAAAAATGAATACGAAAAGCTTTCTATGTTACTAAAAGCAACTTCTTAGTGGATAAAAACATCTTACTAAATTATAAATGGAAAAAGGGAAACCATTATCAGAGTTTGAGAGAGGAGGGATCTTCGAGCTTAATAGGGGTGGATTCTCCATAGATCCATTGCAAACGAAGTGAATCATTGATAAACGTTCATCACAATTTTTTTTTAAAGAAATACAGATCAATATGGGCACAAAAAGAGTCCATGTCGACACAAAAAAAATAAATAAATAAAAATAACCCCATCACTGGATCGCCGTATCATAAGAAGTTTAAAAAGATTCCAGTATTGAAAAGCTAAAAAACAGCAGAATGTAGTCCTAAAACAATCGGAAGGTATCTGAAAATGAAGGGTTTCAATCATTTAAAGCGACTGCAGACACCACGTCTTATTGAACAGCACAAAACTAACCGACTTAAATATGTCGCCAAATACCAGACTCGGGATGAAGAGAAGTGAGAAAATTTAATTTTCTCAGATGAGAAAAAGTTTAATCTAGATGGTCCTGATGGATTTCAACACTATTGGTATGATAAAAATTTGCCCAAAGAGACTTTTCCAACTCGGCATAGTGGAGGAGGGTCTTTAATGATCTGGGGTGCTTTCTCGTCAGCTGGGACCCTAAAGTTTCAAGTAGTGAAAGGCCGGCAAACATCATTGAAGTACATTTCAATGCTTGAAAATGCTTCTATCAGGACTGAAAGTCCACGTCTGTGTGGAAGAAATTGGCTTTTCCAGCAAGACAACGCTGCGATACACACTTCTCGACAAGCACGAGAATACTTTTCTTCAAATAATATAGAATTGTTAGATCATCCAGCATATTCTCCAGAACTCAATCCCATTGAAAATCTTTGGGGGTGGATGGCAAAAGAAGTGTTCAAGGATGGAACCTAGTATGATTCGATAAAGGAACTTTCTGATTCAGTTTTCAGTACATGGGATAAAATTCCTTCGCAACTGATGAAACACTTAGTCGCAAGCATGCCGAAGAGAATTTTTGAAGTAATTCGTAATAATGGAGGCTATACTAAATACTCAGACCCTTTTTAGTAATTTATAATTACCTTTTGTTAGATGCATTATCAGTTGTCTTATTTTAATCATGTGAAAATGTTGTTTTTTTAAAAAATAATTTAGTCAGGGTTAATGAAGCAGATTACAGTTTTTTCCATCATATTTTCCCTTTTGGCAATGGTTTCAACCATTTGTTTGATTACAAATTCGGTAATATGCGTAAACGTTTACTTTCTTAAGTGGTCTTATGATTTTGACCAGGACTATATATATATATATATATATATATATATATATATATATATATATATATATATATATAATTTGATTAGTTTTTTTGGAAAAAGAATTCCAGCAGAGTTCTCAATTAAAAGGAAAATCCAAATTTTAAGAGCGTACTTATATTTTGTGTACAGAAAGTTGTTAGTTGAGACAGGTCATTGGTGCCGTCGGTTTCAAGCCCGATAATAAGGCCCGTTTAAGGTATCCTTATCGAGCTCTCTTCAACCAATATTCGACGAATATTGGCTGAAGAGAGCTCGATAAGGATACCTTAAACGGGCCTTATTATCGGGCTTGAAACCGACGGTACCAATATTCGACGAATATTGGCTGAAGAGAGCTCGATAAGGATACCTTAAACGGGCCTTATTATCGGGCTTGAAACCGACGGTACCAATGACCTGTCTCAACTAACAACTTTCTGTACACAATATATATATATATATATGTATATATATATATATATGTGTGTGTGTGTGTGTGTGTGTGTGTGTGTAATAGAAGGCTAAACAATGTGAGTTACCGGTGTGAGAAGTTCAATCTTCATGACGGTTTCTCTCTGTTGAAACACTCATCTGTTTTTACATCGTTTTCTTTATGATAAAGGGATGTTATCCCGAAATATAAGTCATTATCCAACTCAACACCCCCCAACCATTACGTTCTATTTTACTGAATTATATATAATGTTATATACAACTTTATAAAATCAACAGACGTACGGTATTTCACTTTTCCAGAAAATCTCCATCCGTTTGTCTATGTTTATTCATTTTCCACACAACTTCTTACACCCGTAGCCCACATTACCATGCCTTTCATACATACATCAATGCTTCAAATAAACTACTTTTCCCTTATATATATATATATATATATATATATATATATATATATATATATATATATATATATATATATATATATATAAGGAAGAAAATTTTATTTTCTATATAAAAGTGAAAATGTATGTATGTTTGTATGTTTTTGTGTCTGCTACAAACTTTCGACAGACACTAAAAAAATTCACAAACTTGGTCCCATATTAAAACCCCACCTTCCGGACGACAGATATCGAAAAATTGGTCCAGAGTGACCATCGAAGTTCGTCAACAGATCGATTTTCTGCAGGGGTGACCCCCCCCCAAAAGTGACATTTTAATGTTAAACATTACATATTTTTTAATCGATTTATAGCCGCCCCCCAAAATACGGCTGCCAACTCTTCTACATAAAGTATACACGTTTATTTTGGGTCAACTTGTATTTAAAACCCGCTGAGTCATTTCACGTGATCTTGACGTCAGAAATCTCTAATGGCGATCTTAATTTACAATTTAAAAATGTTGTTATCGGTTAAAAAATAATTAAAGCTAAACTATGAACTTCCACGCTATGGCAACGCTACCAACGTTATTACCACATTCAAAATAGGAAGAGACGATAGTTAAACGAAAAATAAAGTAAAAAAAAGTGAAGTAAAAAAAAATACGCTTACAAAAAATATTAACGATCGAAGTTTGTTTTTTTTTAAATAAAAACATCCAGACGCCATTTTCCAGCCTTTAGAGTAAGGCAGACTAAGTGTGTGTGTGTGTGTGTGTGTGAGAGAGAGAGAGAGAGAGGGAGAGAGTGAGAGTGAGAGAGATAGAGAGAGTGAGAGAGAGAGTGAGAGAGATGTCTAGACAGATTCGACAGGGGGAGGGTCAACAACGCATGACGTCATGACGCCGTGACCTGATTTACTTTAAATAGTTGATAAACCGGAGAAACTTTGTATACGCCGCTTTAGTGCAGGTAGTTAATACCTTGGTTCATTATCTAAACGTTTTGGGTTCGAATCGTGGTGTGAGATGTTTTTGTTTTAATTTAAATATTGAACCCTGTATTATTTAAGCCATTTTTCACATAACGTTCGTTCGTTTGCCTTACGTTATTTTTTTATGTTTTACCCCCCCCACGCTTAATTAAAACGTTGTTTTCTTTTCTTACTTCGCTTATAACAATGCTTACATCGTCATCGTCGTCGTCGTAACGCTCGACGACTTTCAAAAATCTTTCACTTCTGGCTGGCCGATTTTATTTTCAAACTTCGCTTCAGGTATTCGGCTTCGATCCTACCTCCCGTCTTCTTTTTTTATTTAACACCCCCCTACAAACACCCAGGCGACGCCGGGTACCCCTCGCTTGTATATATATATAAGAGGAAGAACATTTTATTTTACTTTTATTTTTTACATATTTATTTATTTATCGATTTATTTTCTCAATTATAAATTTAACGGAAAAAAACATTAAGCCATCTAAACTCCTTCCAACAAACCTGTTTGCAAATATAGCTGCCTCCACTGCATGAACTCTTACTCAGCTCCCCCTCCAGTAACAAACAATGAAATAGCAATGCCCCGTAATCACTTTGAGAAGTATAATCTATCAGTAAATATATCACCTCTATAAGCTAACCCAGTAACAACGCTAACCACCTTCGCAGGGCCCCAGAAATACCTGGATTAGGACCCAGGCGCGGTGCAAACCCTATCGGTAGTGATGGACGCGTAGATCTCTCCAGGTAATCCGTCTAGGAGACGGAAAACTCTGAAGCTAAACCTAAGGGAAGGAAGACTGCACCAGTCTTGAATGACAACATCCTAGAGCTCGTGACTCAGACAAATTACCGGTCTGCAAACCTAAACTGATTAAAGATTAGATAGGCACTATCTATCGACCGGCTTCTATATTCCTTCTGTCTATTAGCCAGGCGTATAGGTCGAACCACTGGGAGTCGACAGAAACATTCGTTGGTCGATCTTGTTTCCTGACTAGGGCTATGAACGCCGTTTTCTCCACTCCCGACATATACCAACCCTTAAACTGAGCACTTGGATGTGCTGGAATACCGTAATGCCAGTGTAAGCAGATTGGGTTGACCATCATCTGATGGACTGAGGGTACCGGATAGACAGTTCCTGGCTGCTGTTCCCAACTGTTAGTACAAGAACCCTATCTCTTTCGTAGCGCTTAGAGCGGCTGCTCCATCAACAGTTGTATAATACCGGGATGTTTGTAGTGCCATATCGCGCATGCAAAGCGACCCTTCACTCATCCCCGGTGGGCTATCCTAAGGCCACAACCCTAGTAGATGAAGGGGGCAGCTGAGGATCTGTCTGTATTGCATGTCTGGTATTCTTCATAACCACTTTCTCAGCAGCCTTTACCTAAAATGAAAATCTTAAAAATAAAAATGACAGTACATTAAAAAATTAACATGCCTGGATACCTCCCACTCTGCCATAAGGACTCTGACAGACATATGCATTGGCCTGGAGTCTACATTTGAAACACCCTCCCCTTGACTAGAGACACTAAACTAGAAACGGACGATCAAGCATTTATGGGCTTAAAATTAAGACGCAACATAACATTAACTCCTTTTATTTTCTCTACTGCTCTCCCCCGAACAGGGCTGTAGCCTAATAAACAAAGTCTCTGATAGCATAGATACAGAACTTTCCCTAGACACTTACACACAAGTGCATGTAATTGGTGACTTCAATGTTCACCACAGCAACTGGCTTGGATTTTCTACTTACACAGACGCAGCTGGTACCACAGCACGTAACTTCTCTATATCTCATTCATTATCACAGATGGTTACGTTTCCAATCCGTTTCCCTGACCAGCAAGAACAACATGCATCACTTTTAAATCTGTTTCTGAGCACAGTTCCCGATGACTGTTTAAAGAATGCCCACATTCCTCTTGGGAACGCAGATCATGCAGTGGTAATGGATGAAATCGCCCTAAACTCTAGAGCCAAAACTGAAGAGGCGCTGCTCAAAACAACGAGATATTATAAAAAGGCTGACGAAGAAGCCACCAGGGACCTCATCAGAGACGCTACAGCGAAAACTATCTTTCACTTCCTGCTGAACATTGCGCAAATGAGACCATTGAATGGTTCAAAGCGGCAATTTTAGCACATGTTCCCACAGGCAACTTTCCCCAATTGTTCACTTCAAATTGTGCAGCTGCCATAGCTCGAGAGCAGCATGCGTACCGCAAAATTAATCGACATACGCCCAGTTCAAACAGACAGAATTCATAGAAGCCAGAATAAACTGTAAGATAGAAACAACGACATCTAAGAGAGAATTTACTGAAACCACCCAAAACCGCATCGAGGCACAGAAATTAGGAACCCGAGGCTTTTGGAAAATCTACAACAGTGTTGTAAATAATGGGCAATCAATCAATTCTCCCACTATCCAACAATCATGAGATTGTTTGCTAACATGCTTGCCAGACGGTTTGCCTCCAACTCCACTAGGCGATATGAAAATCACCCCTGCTCAGGTGCATGCTATCATAAGAAAGCTTGACACTGTAAAAGGATCTGGACCTGATCTCATTCCGGCTGTGCTATTAAAAAAAGTGCGCTGCCGAAGTAACTCCAGTCATCTTCAAACTTAACAACAAATGCCTTAATGAATCTTGCTTTCCTGCCTGCTTGAAAACTGCTTCTGTAGTGCCAGTTTTCAAGAATTCTGCCGAAAGAACTTACCCACTAAATTATAACTCCATTAGCCTCCTTTCACTATTCGTAAACATATTTGACACCATAATTAACCAAGCTCTAGTCCGTCACCTTACAGATGCTAAACTTCCACAGCAGACCTCCTAACTGTAATCTCAGAACGTATATATCAGTCACTGGACAAAGCGTGGGAGAGTAGAGCGGTAGCACTAGATATATCTAAGGCTTTTTATAGTGTATGACATGAGGGCCTTGTCAATAAAATCAGATAATACGGTATCACTGGATTAATACATAACATAATTAGATCTTTCTTAGATAAGAGGAAAATCCCGGTTGTCCTTGACGGTCGTACATCTAAACAATACGATATATCAATGTGGGAGTGCCTCAGGAGTCTATCCATAAACCTCTGTTATTCCTAATATTCATAAATTATCTCCCTGACAAAATTGTCTGTGCGGTGGGTATGTATGCCGACGACACCACGCTCTATAACAGACACGACAGGAAAACAAATGACCACCGTAGTGGAATGTGGACAAAACTGGATGGTCAAATTCAATGCTGCCAAGACTAAACTGGTTTCCTTCAATAATTACAAAAAAATCTTCCCTACCGCCAATAGCAATGGCCAAAGACTCTTCATCTGAAAGTACATCTTTTAAACTCCTCGGCCTAACGTTAATAGGAAACATGTATTTGAACAATTACATTGCGAACATTGCCAGGACCGCTGCGAGAAAGTTGGGTTCTCTCTACCGTGCTAGAAAGTATTAACACTTGAAAGTATCCTATACCTCTATAAGGCCACATTCCTCCCATGTATGGAGTATTGTTGTACTATTTGGGCTGGTGTTTCTGCCAGTTGTTTCTCGCTCCTAGACAAGGTTCAAAAGAGAGTCGCCAATATGATAGGTCCTGAACTATCATCTAAACGTCAGCCTCTGTCACATCGACGAAATATTTCATCCCTCTGCCTGTTCTACAAGTACTTTAACGGTTAATGCTATGACGAACTGCAAACACTTGGTCCCCCCTCGATGTAAATAGCCCCCCACAAACTCGACAAGCAGCTAAATCCCACCCCTTCACAGCAGAGATCCATAGATACAAGAGAGCCTTCTGCTCCAGAAGTTCCTTTTCCAGAACAGCTAGACTTTGGAATTCACTTCCGGGTCCCTGCTTACCCGACTGCACTGATATGCTGAGTTGAAGACATCTTGCTGCTCAACACAGTACCCATGATGCTTATGCCCCTAATAGTAGTCCCCCTACGACAAAGTGGCAACGTGCCTTGTTTGGGGTGAAAATGTAATAATACACACACACAACCACACACGCACACACACACACACACATATATATATATACATATATAGTAATTTATAAAATATATATGGCGATTAAGCTACACTGAATATTCGGCGTTTCATCCACTCTATGATTCCTCAGGCTTATGCGCGAATTCTGTGGTTGTTTATCGTTTTTATATGGCCCTCTTCTATTGAGGATTTAGTTAGCCAATCAGCTTTCTAGTATCAACCGCGCCCCTTTCTATCAGCCAATGGACGTGTCTTTTATCGAACAAAGGATCTGTTTTAAAACTAGGTTAGTGTTTTTTTGTTTTTTGTTAGTTTATACATATATTTATATATATATATATGTGTACATACATATATGCACATACATATATACATATATATATACATACATATATGTGTGATCGTTTATGTATATTCATGTTTATTTAATTTATTTATTTGTTTATTTTATATTGTTTTAGTTAGTTTTAAAATTATTTTGTATCGCTATCCTAGAGTAAATTTTATTTTGTGAACACAGTTATTTGCTATTTCTCTTCTACAGTTTAATAGATGTTGGGGTTCTTTGAAATACATGATAGCAAGTTTTTCATGAAGGCATAATCTACATGGGTCGTCTAGATGCCTACACGTGGTAGCTTGTCTTATTATTTTCCATTCGACTACCAGCGAATATCCGCTTTCTTTGAGTTCCCAGTATTTATTTGCTAGTGTTGTTTTTATAGGGTGTTTTTTTTATTGTTGAATGTACTTTTGTGGTCATAGTATCGGGTTTTGAAATCTAAGGAAGTCATGTCTACGTAATATTTCTTGTTATTCGGGTTTTCTTTCTCAAATAGTGTTGCTTGAGAAATTACGCTTTTAGTTAGACATTAATTTTGAACTGGGCAAAGTGTGCGGTGTCTGCAGTTGCATTCATCTTGCTCGTTATTAGTATTTTTATTTATGGTATGGTTGTTCTTGTCCGGGGTTGGTTTATTATTATTATTATTATTATTATTATTATTATTATTATTATTATTATTATTATTATTTCTGCTAGTGTTAGTTTTATTTTTTATTGTTTATTTTGTTGTTGTTGTTTACATTGTTTTTATTTAGTATTATGTTATTATGTGCTTTAATTATCATCTCTAAATGTTTGCAGCATCTGTAGGATGACTTTAAG
The DNA here is from genome assembly GCF_053919585.1 of Euprymna scolopes. Taxonomy (NCBI): domain Eukaryota; kingdom Metazoa; phylum Mollusca; class Cephalopoda; order Sepiida; family Sepiolidae; genus Euprymna; species Euprymna scolopes. Next base: position 10,397,397 of record NC_136484.1, on the reverse strand, counting down.
GTATTTTTATTGAAGGTTTTGTGTAAGAGTTTTGTTGCGGGAAAGTGTTTTTCAATAAGATTTAGAAATGTATTGCCGAGTTTTGTTTTTAACATTTTATTGTATTGGGCCGTATAACAAATTATAGTTCTTTTTCTTCTATTTAAAAATTTTTTTTTAATAGTTATTGGTGTGTTGTTGCTTATATTTGATATCGATATTTTTGTATCCACTATTTTTTAGGGCTGTTTCGTAGATATTGGCTGACCTGTTAAATTCATTTTCATCGCTTGAGTTATTACTGAGTCTACTTACGATTGGGTTAGGAATGTGTTTTATAATAGATATTGCGTGATTGGACTTATGTTTACGTAAATTGGAGTAGCGTTATCTTTTAAGTATGGTTCATATGTGTTTTTATCTAAATTTAACGTAACGTCCAGGAAGTTTGTTATTTTAATGTTAGCTGATACGTCTTCTTTTAGGCCTAATTATTTCATTTCCTTGTGTATGATTTTCTTAAAATTTTCTCCCTTGACTTTGTTGGAGTTTTTTTTTATTATAGCTAGTCCGTCACCTCTATATAGGCCGATATCCGTAGTATCGAATATGCTTATGAGGGTATATAGAATGAATAATCCCACAATATCTGATGCCTCTGCAGGATCCCTGGCACCCATCGCCAAATCAAACGAATTTTTCATTTTAGTTTTTATCCATTGGTTTATGTTATTTATTAGAACTGATTTTCTACATTTTGGAATGATGTTGATTTCTTCCGAGGATATATCAGTGTATGGCTCGGAAAATTCTAGGGCAATGTTAAAAAGTTCTTCGGATATCGAGGGATAAAAGTCTATGATGTCAAATTGTATAAACGTACATTTATCTTTGTTTTCCTTATTTTTAAACCAGGGGATTGCTTCGGTAGTATGTACCCACTGGTTTATCAGGCGGGTGCTGGGATTATTATTAAAGCCCCATTTGTAGTCTTTAAACAGAATGTATGCCGCTCTAGGTTTCAATTTGCCAACTTTATCGCTAATTTTTAATTTATCGGTAATTTTTTTACTTTCAGTATTTATTATATCTATGTAGTCGTATTCGATTGTGTCTATTTTTTGTAGTTCTTTGTAATGTTTCTGTGATTAGTTTGTTATATTCTTGCTTATCTATTTTATAAAAGTTTCTAGTTTTATCTGCTTTTACAAAGATTTTATTAGAGTTATTTATGTTTCTAACGATTTCATGTAGTTTCCGGTGGAAATTGTTAGGTTGATTGTGGAATTCTAAGTTTTTAATTACGTTTTAGAGGTCATTTTCAAATTTATTAAAAGGTCTACTGTTTTCGCATTTTAAGGGGTTTAAAAGAATAGGATTCTTTTTTGTTTACGTATCCATTTTTAAGGAAGAAATTTGCTCGCCATCGCATTCGGCGTATTAGTTCATCTGTTTTTTGGATTAATTTAATAATATAGCTATGCTTGCTGGGTGTGGGGATTTTTTTTAGCGATGTTTCGAAATTAACTCTTTCCATACCTATTTTAAATGTGGTGAAATAAATTCTTTTGAGAGTGCTCGACTGTTCTAGGACAAATAAGCAGAAACACTTATATGTTTATATATATATATATATATATATATATATATATATATATATATATATATATATATATATATAACCATACATTGTTGAAAAGAACGGACTGTTTCTGCTTAATCATTTTTTTTCATAATGTATCCATTTTTCGTATAGTTAGTCTAATATCGCAGTCAAATCTGTGTAAAAATGCTCCATAGTAGTTTTCTTTTATTGGTTTGTTTGTTTGTTTTTTTTGGTGTTTTTATAAGTACTTTTAAGTGATTTTCTGAGGTCGTCTTCGGGCAGATTTTGATAACTTTTACGTTTAAAATCTGGATGCTTTTATACGCTTCAGTCCAAATTACATTTAACTTACTTAAAATAGTGATGTGTCTTGGGTGTAATTTTATTTTTTGTAAACGAAGGAAAAATAAAAGACAGTGTGAAAATAAGAGTGCAAAGTACTTGCCAAAAAAAACAACAAAAAAAAAACAAGACGGGTGAAAAGTGGAACTTTTTTACACAAATTTGAACACTATATTAGAAAGATCATAGGAAAAATAGAGATATTATATAAAAAAGGACAATTAAGCAGAAACACCTTGTGCTGTTCTATAATGTCTGTGTAAATTAAAATATGCTGCCTAAATACGCAATATATATATATATATATGCATATATATAAATATATAAAATATATATATATATATATATACATATATATATATATATATATATATAAGTCTTGAATTAAATTCTGTAAATTAAAATTTACAAAATTGTAATACTCGACAAAAAATACAAATATTAAGTTTTTCTTGAATATATACACAAATATACATATCCATAATATTTCACTTTTATTATTTTTAAACTGTTATTAAATATATGTATTGTTTGAAACGCGATGTAAATTTTTAGAACGTATGCGTATAGATACAAACAGATAAAAGTTTATAGAAGCTAGAAATAATTAAACTAAAAGAGAATATACAGAGATCCCAGCAAACACATTAAAGCACTGAAATTAGAAACTCGTTAATTTTTGGAAATCTACAACTATTTAGTAAATAATGGGTAATCAAAAATTTCGTCTACTATCCAGTAATCATGAGGTTGTTTACACAGTAATATAAAAATAAACTAACATTGATAAAACTCTACTTATGACCCAGCATAAGTGTCCTCCCTAATTCTCCTTTATCGGACAGAAACGAAACTAGATGATCTAAAAAAAGCTTCACTCTCGAGTACATGGTATTATAAAAAAACTTAGAAACGTCGAAAAGCATGTGGACCCGATCTGATCACGACAGTACTAATAAAAAATGCTCGGCTGAGGTGGCTTCATTTCTCTTAAAACTTTTCAACAAATGTATATATCCGAAGCTTTTGATGGTATTACACGATAGTAATCTCATGAAAATTAAGTTATATGCTATTACTCAACGAACACTCGACATAATTAAACCTTTCTTAAGTAAGACGAGAATGCAGGTTGTCTTCGCTGGTCGTAAGTCTAAACCATATATAAATGCGAGGATACCTCAGAGGTCGATCATTGAACCTTTATTATTCCTGATATTCATAGATGACTTTCCTGATGAAATAGACCCTGAGATGGGTATATTTACTGATGCCACGACACTCTATAAAAGGCACAATGGCAAAGCGAATGCACACATATACAAGGCAATGGTGGAAGGCCTAGAGTAAAGGCTTCAGTCTCAGTGGATGGTAACGTTTAAGGCTGCCAAGACTAAGCTCATTACCTTTAATAATTACACGAGATCCTCTTAACCACCAATTGCTATGGCTGAATACACAATACTTGAAATTACTTTGTGCAAACTCCTAGGCTCACTGTTCACAGGGAACATTAGTTGAAACAGATACATCGAGAGCATTGCCAAGGCTGCTGCGAAGAAGGTGGGTTCTTTCTACCTTGCTACCTTGCTAGACAGTTACTTACGCCTGAAAGTATCCTATACCTCTAGAAGGCCATCGTTCGCCCATGTTTGAAGTATTTTCGTCATGTTTCGGCTTGTTCACCTGCTGCTGGTCTCTAACTGCTTGATAGGGTTAAAAAAGACTCGACAATCCGATGTCCTGAACTGTCACACAATCTTCAACCTCAGTTCCTTCCAAGAAATGCGGCATCCCCATACATGTTTTACAAGTATATTTTTACTGAAGGCTACGACGAAGTACAATTCTCTGTACACCCTCGACGTAATTTCACCCGACAAACTCGACAAGCAGCAAAGTGCCACCGCTTATAGAGTAAGAATGTAAGAAAGCCTTTAAGTCTAATAGTTTCTTCCCCAGAACTGTTAGACTTTGGAACTTTCTTCCGGGTTCCTGCACTCCTAACTGTACTGAAATGCTAGAGTTCACTTGTAATGTGAACAGTCATCTTGCTGCTTTACTCCTTTCACTGTATCCCTGCAACTTATGCCCCCGATAGTAGTTCTCTACATTAAAGTTGTTTGGGGTGAAAATGTAATAAAATAATAGCAGCGAAGTCGGATACTCAAGAAGACTAAATTAATTCTTCTCCAAGAAATGACCACAAGAACGAAACACTATAACATATTTAAATAGCAAATTAGGATGATGAATAGTATGTTTGGAGATCTTTACTAATTTAGTGCTTGAGAGGTAAATGGAAATTTAATTGAATATTCGCCTATCAATGTAGTCTATATATAAAAAAAAATTAGACATCGTATTTTCCCGCCAAAATAGGACTTTTAGAGTTTTAAAAACTTCGTCGAAATAGAAACGAGACAATACACACACATAGTCATATACAGTAAAGAAACAATTTAACCTTCCGTCATTCGCGTATAAACAGCATCATTTATTATGCTTGTCAAATCATACGTTTATTCACACTAGACTTTATATATAATATATACATACATACTAATCTACATATCATATCTATATGCCACCTTTACATATAGATGCATATATATATATATTTATATATAACATACATTAAAATATATAATTTTACCTACCTAGTTAAATTGCCTCTATCTTCAAGTACAACGATGTATAAATAAACCCCCCTACTTACCATTTTGTTAATTCAATACATATGCATTTATAAATTATCGTGTCATTATAAATTGGTAACGATAATCAATAACAATGTTTACATTTAACCATGATTACTCCTTTCATTCTATATATTCGAATTCACACACTAACGTATACTGATCTTTCTTTCACGCATTATGACATTCAAGTTTCAAGTTCATAAAAGTACTAGAATTACATTAAAGTATCCAGGTGATCACTGACGTGTTATTCTCTTTGTTAGTCGCCCATCAATGCTTAGTCAATAACATGTTTTCTCTCAATGATGTGTTCTTATGAACACAGACTCGTAATTTCTAGTTACCCACATGTATACTGATTCAGGATTTTTTGTTGGCCAAGTTTACTTCCGAGTTTACTTGTGTACAACATATTCAGCCTTGAAGTTATCTGTCAGGGGGATTTGATTATTGCAGTTTATATTGTTGTGTTAGTATCCATTGCTCTTGTACATAATACGTTTTTTGTTTGTTTGTGATTTATGACTCTCTGTTTTGGTAGCATGAATAGCTATTTCTAAATGTATTGTTTTATTTCTGCTGAATATCTTGTGTAGGGTGTTATCTATGTTTAATTGTTTATCCATAAACTTGAGAAAAACATTTAGCCATCTATCTTTAGATAAGTTGCCATATTTCCCTTAGTGTGTAAATAGATTTTAATAGGAGTTAGTTGTTTTTGGTTGTGTTTTTTCTTTTAACTGAGATTAGAAATTAAATGAATTAGTTTTCTATACTTGTCCTCGCTAGAGTTCTTTATATAACATAAAATTTCATGTCTACCTCTATGAAGAAAGACGACTGAAATACTTTAATCACATATTCTTATTCCAATAAATTGGATTTAAATAGCCTTCCTAGCAAGACTGTCTAGAAAAGAAAATTATTCATTATCTTTATCGTCTTAATGCCAAATTTAGTTATGTTTCTCTAAATGAGATTCCTGATATCTGTCTAATGACACTAACTTAAATAGTTCCGTACAAAACAATGACGGTGATTTTAAATATATTATGAGGTTATGTGTTACTATAGATTTTTTTTTCGAAACACAGACTTTTAAACAAATATTATATTTGATAATGTTTTTATTTAGATGTTGAACATGCGCATTGTCCGCGCCTTTATGTGACTTGTACATTATGCATTATAATCGATCACTAACTGAAGTCGATCCATTATTATAGTAGATATGGTAAGTAGGTTTCCATTTGTCATGCGTCGTGGGATATATCTTGGCAAGATTATCCCATGAAGCAATAAATTTATGGAAACCTACCCGCCATATATACTACCATCAAGGAGTGGCGTCCAGGATTTGCTTGTTACTGCAAAAAAGGCAAGTGAGAGTTGGTAAGAAGTGAATTTGTCTGGATTCATGACACAGGCGCAGGGTATATAAGTGTCGAGATCCGCGTACATCAAGTAAAGTAAACATGGCTGTAACTCTGATCCTGAAGATTTGAGTCAACTGATAGACGACAAGAAAATCTAATGGCCCAATTACAGAGCCTGAGCAGATAGATAGATTGCTGTAAGAAAATAATTAACAGCAAAGGAAAAGAAATTCCTATATAAGCAATTTGATTTCGAAATAAAATTTTACTGTTATATCAGTAAACTTTTTTTCTAAAGAACCGTTTTTTGCGTGTTATCGCTTAATCAGTGTGGTTAAATTAGTAACTCTTTCTGTATCGAACGATTCGCTATGACATGGTAGAAGACGTTAAGATTTTATTTACAAGTCAGTTGGGTTTATGTATGCAAAATAGATAAATAATAAAGACGAAACATAAATAATAATTTCAGAACTTTTCTAAGTTAAAACAGTAAACAAAAAAACTTAAAGCTAGAAAATTATATCTCCGGTGTGATTGTCCCAAAAACGTTTAAAGATTGAAGCAGACAATTATTGTCCTACTAGAAATCCCCTTCTCAGCGCAAAGAGCTCAGTCATTAATAAAGGTAGCGTCGTTTTACGATAGAAATAATGCAAAACCCCTCTGTTATGTAAAAGTAGGTTAGTAGGTCCTAATGAAGCATATATAATACACTAAACAAGATAAGTTATATAAGTTTGGTAAGGCTTCTTTTATTGAAACTCTTTGACAAGATTTAACTTGGCACTATTTTTATAAAATTCATCTGTACAAAATATTAGTGAATGATTATCTAATATAATCAGATATTCCGTAACAAAAATGATGATGTAGGTTATTCATGTTGGCTGCACACCCAAATAGTATGCGATTAATGCGATGTACCGAGAGGTTGGTTCCTGGATCTTTATTAACTTTTATAAATGTGCTACTTTTCAAAATTGTGTCTGAAATGGCTATACTTGCCGATGCGAGAATGCGTTTTTTTCCTTATCTGTTGAGAATCGTACGTGTATATATCTAAACCTATGGTTGATTTGGAAAGAAATTAGCCTAGTAATATATATATATATGTATATATATATATATATATATATATATATATATATATATATATATATATATATGGGTCGTAGCATTTAATGCTACTAACATAAAACGGGTTTCCTATAATAATTATGGAAATAATATTTCGAACATTCGATATACCGACATACTAGAAGAATGTAATATTAATGCTCTAATAGACACATACTATATGAATTGAAAAATATACGTTGAAAACTGTGCACGTTTCCTAGTGTGCTACGAAACGGATCACTCCTGTCAGCCTCTCATATATATTTCTACACGTATATATAATTTCAATTTTTATGTGCTCAACAACAAGAACGATTTTTTAAAGAGTCTGCCATAATTATATATATATATATATATATGTGTATATATAGCCTGCTTTATATAAAAGCAGGCTCCTTTAGTCTTGGACAGATTATGGATACCCACGTAGGGTTGCTTGTGCGTGAAATCTTTGTGTCAGGACGTGCGCAATCACCAACCACACCTGTCCTTAGACGACATTGTTAAATACCAGCGAGAAATGAAGTACAGGATGACTGGAAACAAATGCCGAGATATGCGGAGAGCAGAAACAGCACCTAGAATTTCCAAATGTTCACCCATCTGGTACTAACCAGGCTGAACGTTGCTTAACTGGTGATCTCACGAAAACCGGTGTGTCAACGCGATTATGCGTTAGCTTAATGTGTAAGAGGAAAAAAAGAGACAGTTCAATTCCATAAGAAGAGACTTATCTGGATAATGCCAAGCTCAACAATTATTATTGGAGTTTAAACAATAGGGCAATAAGAATATGAAATGAAGTCACAAAACTATTAGACTAATCAACAATAGACTAATCTGGGTTCCTTCAATTATTACAAGAAAGCTTCTTTGCCACCAATAGCAATGACCAGTGACTCTTTATCTGAGAGTACATCTTCCAAACTGCTTGGCCTAACGTTCACAGGACACCTGGATTAGAACAATTACATTGAAAGCATTGCCAGGGCCGCTGTGAAGAAGGTAGGATCTCTTTACCGTGCTAGAAAACAACCAACACCCTAAAGTATCCTGTACCTCTATAAGGCCACCATTCTCCCATGTATGAAGTATTGCTGTCACATTTGGGCTGGTGCATCTGCTACTAGTCTCTCGCTCCTAGACAAGGTTCAAAGAGAGTCGCCAATCTGATAGGCCCTGAACTGTCATCTAATTTTCAGCCTCTGTTCCATCAACGAAACGTTGTATCCCTCTGCCTGTTCTACAAGGATTTGTATGGTGAATGTTCTGGCGAACTGCATACACTTGTGCCCCAACGACGTAGACACCTTCGACAAGCCCGACAGGCAGCTAGATCCCACCCGAACACAGTAGAGGTCACTAGATGAAAAAGATCTTTATACTCTAGTAGTTTCTTCCCCAGAACCGCTAGACTCTGGAATTCCATTGTAGGTCCCGGCTTCCCCAACTGTAATGACATACAGAAGTTCAAGTGTAATGTGAACCGAAATCCTGCTGCCAAAATCCTAACACAGTGCCGCAGTAGCTGTTGCCCTGATAGTATCCCCTACACCAAAGTGGCAATGTGCCTTGTTTAGGGTGAAAATGTAATAAAAAATAAATAAAAAAAACAATAAATAAACATGTTATATGCGTCCAAATGAATTATGGGCGAGTTTCTAAGTAAATAAAAATGAACCGTATTAATCGTTAGATACAAAACGGCAACAGATATATATATATATATATATATATATATATATATGTGTGTGTGTGTGTGTGTGTGTGTGTGTGTGTATATATATATATATATATATATATATATATATATATATATATATATATATATATTTATGGCGAATATATATACTAGCAAAAGTACCCGTAGTTAACTGGGTTCAAAAGCAGCCTACAGAAAATGGACTCTGATTTATGCACGTATGAAGGTGAGGTGATGAAAAGGAAGGGTTGTAAAGAGATAGCTTCGAATTTGAGGGTATCAAAACCAAAGCAACATATGATGAAAGTAAAAATAAAATAGATAAACCCCATAATTTATGATACTATACTTGTTCACACTGAAATACTTATCACAATATTCTGTGGATCTATATTAAAACACCTTGTTAAACTTTGTGACGTATTTCCATTCTCAGGCGCGAACGAACACTCAATAATTTTATTATGCCATATTTCTTCAAACAGAAACATCATTATCAAAGTATGCTTATGCAGATAGATATGAAAAGTATTTATTAAAGTTTGTGCTCATGTCCATACTATGGAGGCCAGGCGAGAACGCAGACCCCACAATTTCATTATACTATCCGTACGCAGACCCAACAATTTTAATGAATCCTCATTATGCCAGATCAAACATACCCATCCCTGTGTCTCGGTACATCTTCTATCATTATATGTGACCAGTTTTCTATAATAGTCAACCATATCATATAGGAGCCTATTCGTGACCAGACACACACAAAGATTTTCAGCTTTATATCATTTCTCTCTCTCTCTCTCTCTCTCTATATATATATATATATATATATATATATAAATATACATATATATATATGTATATATACATATATATATATATATATATATATATATATATATATATATATATATATAGGTGAACGTGGCTCTGTGTGTGTGTTTGTGTGTGTGTGTGTGTGTGTGTTTGGCTGTGTACATTTCCCTACGCAATAATTCTATCAACTTCGATGTGATCGGGTTTCGGCCAGAAATTTCGCTGTTAAAGGGTCAAAGTTCAACGATTTTACCTTTGAGAACTCTACCAAACTCCTCCGACAATTTTAGGTTTAATCACTTGACATTTTAGATATTTATTTCTTGGACATGGGCCTAACTTAATAGCTGTAATTGAGCCCAAAAGAATATTTAGAGGTCATATTAGGGAGCAAAGTTTAAAACAAAATTACACCTCCAAACACCCAGGCAACGTCGGGCACCCATTGATAGTCTATATATCTATAAAAGTGAACGGGTCTCTCTGTGTGTGTGCATGTGTGTGTGTGTCTGTGTACATTTCCTTACGCAATAACTCTGTCAATTTTTAGTCTACAGACTCTAAATTTAGTATACAGGGTACTGAGATTTGGGAAAATCGATATGATTGGTTTTTGGCAAGAAATTTGGGGATTAAAAGGGTAAAGTTCAACGATTTGACCTTTGAGAACTCTACCCAACCTATTTCGACAATTTTGGGTCTGCACAGTTGGGGTTTAAGATATATATTCTTCAGACATGGATCTAAATATATAACTTGATTTGAGCCCAAGACAAATAAATTAAGAGGTCATAATAGGGGTCAAATTTAAGAAAAATGACCGCTTTTTTAAGCTCAACGTACACCTCCAAACGCCCGGGCAACTGCGGGCACCCATGCTAGTATATATATATATATATATATATATATATATATATATATATATATATATATATATATATATATATATAAAGTGAAAGTGTCTGTCTGTCTGTGTACATTTCCCTACACAATAACTAAGTCAATTTTCAGTCTACAGACTCAACATTTGATATACAGCGTATTGAGATTGTGGAAAATCTTTTGTATCCATTTTCGGCCAGAAATTTTGTTATTTGACCTTTGAGAATTCTACCAAACTCCTCTGCTAACTTGGGGTTTAAACAATTGAAATTTTACATACAGATTCCTTGGACATGGATCAAACTATATAACTTGATTAGATTATAAATCAATAAATGGTAAGGTGTCATAATAGGGGTCAAATTTAAAAACATTTGACCTCTGTTGTCTTTACCAAATTACTCAGACAATTCCTGGTCTAAACATTAGAACGGTATTAATCTGTTTGGATCGAAAATTTTAGTTACTAATATATAAATATGTGTATGCTTGTATGCCTGCCTAAAATATTGACAACTGATTTTACTAAGGTCAGTATTGTTTTGAAGCTCTACCCTTCAGACGACAAATACGGAAAAATTAGCTAAACACATTCATTTCTTCACTCTCAACCGGACACTTTTCTACAGAGAGGGGTCGCTTTTGTCGCCGATATTTTCGAAAGTCATCCCTTTTATTCGATTGTTTAGTCTTAATTTAAAGCTACGTTACTTCCGGTTTGGCGGTGGTCGTAACAGCAAAGTTTTTTTTTCCCTTTCTGTTTCTCCATCGCGGTACGGGTCCGGGCCTGTCTTCCTACTGCCACTTTCCTTCTTTTTTTTTTTTTTTTTTTGCTTAACGCACACCTTAAAACACCTGGGCAACGTTGGGAACCCATGCTAGTATGTATATAAAATTCGCATTCGAACATGTATGGCGCATTGTTTTCACATCTTGCTGGTTCATCAGCAACTGGTCGATGTTCTTCATAGAATTTTAAAAAAGAAATAATCTAATAATCACGACACTGTCTGCTAAGGTCCCATATCACCACAATGTTTTATCCACGATCTTGTCTTACAAGTATCTCAACTTAAATATCTCTCTCAGAATTGTTACTCCGAAAGTCACTCAACTTCCATTCGGCCACCATTATTGATAAAAAGCTAAATCTTCACCTTGATTGTTGAAGTTCGCAAGATCACAAAATATAGAGATATTCGCATTTGTTCGCAAATTTTCAACAGAAATAAAAGAGCAACCAATATACACTTGTAATTATATGAACACGTAAAACATATTAGACAACAGACAATCGTAAGGAGACGTTTTTCTGTTAACCGTATTCATATTTTGCAATTAATTTCGTTATGTAACTATAAAATGAAAAGCTGAAAACAATCTAACCTGATCAATTCATATTGCAAAACAATGACAATTTCAAGGGAATAGTTGGAATCAATTTTATGGACTATTTTAATATTTTGAATCTAATTAGTGACACGTTACTTTTTAAATAAGTGATAATAATTCAATATTCCTGTCATATCTGATGAAATAGTATATAGTTCGAATGTTTTTATAAGGATACCAGAAGTTTGAAAGAAAGGAAGCAAAAATATCACGCAAGTATTCAAGTTCAGTATTAGAGTTCAAAATAGACTTCTTAGCCTCGTAGGAAATGTCCTTTTCTCTTCCTTGCAACCTCTATCCCACAGAAGAGATGTTGCGAGTTTGTCTCTGATGTATCGTTATTTTCATGGAAAGTGTTCGACTGAGCTTCAATCTATGGTCCCCCCTCGCAAAACTTTCACAAGAAACACTCGTCTAGCTGTAAACACTATCAATAATTCCCCCCACACTCTTTATCTGTGCCTAAACCGAAACGTAGATTCCATGAACAAAGCTTTTTTCTTAGAACTGCACGCATGTGGAATTGTCTTCCGTTTTCCTGCTTTCCGGCTGACTACAATATGGTTGTGTTCAAGTCTAACGTAAACAAGTTTCTGATGAGCCGTTCCATATAAGTTATCAAATTTACCAAATTTTCATTACTAATGATTACTATATTGTCCAATTTCTATTGTACACTCTTTAACCCTTATCCTTGAGTGGCCTCTTGGCCTTGATAATGTGGTGATTCCTATGTAAAAAAAAGTCTCAACTAGTATGTGGACACGTTACGTTCAATTTATTCGCTAGTTAATCAAAAATGCATTTGAAATTAATTAATATATTTTAACTAATTATACGTTATCCTTTTTATTTAGTAACTGATTCTACTTTTATTAATTACAAAAATTCAAGGAAAGATGAGATATTTAAACTTAATCCATATGGAAGTTTTGCAAAAATATTTTAGAGTATCTTCGATTTTTGGTCCGACATACTATAATCCCGGTATTATATCTGATCTTAGCGTATATAATCTTCTCTTGAATTGGAATCGTATGATAATTTGATTTATTGGCAGTTGCACAATTTCAAAGTTGCGCAATGAATTGGGGATGTGAAATATCAAAGGATATTATTTCTGGCCGTGAGTCAGGTCTTCAGAGATACGATTGCATGAATTAAAGGCAACGAATAGTAGCCAAGTAACAGTGATTTCAATACAATCATTTGAGGTTTATTTCTGTCAAGAACAGACTCATGAGAAACAGTCTAATTTTAAGTAATTGCTAGACGAAATACCTCAATGAAGGAAGAATAGTATCGATTGTTCGATTCAATTGTTGTTGGCGTCTTTATTTAACAACCAGTTTCTATTAGAACAGATAAATACAATATCCGTTTCCAGGTTAACGTAAGAAACTAGTAATATGATACGCACAATCAGCAATTGAATTGAAAATGGCAGTACATTTCTACGTATAGCAGATTCCTTGGTTGTTTTAATGTTTATGCCTGCAGGAAAAGACAGCTAATCGATCGTTTCTCATCAACACATGCGCGGCCTTCTATACTAGAAAAATTCTTAAAAGTATTTTTGGAAACAAAACACTTTAAATAGCTCATATGACTTATAACTACACTTTTAATAGAAAAATAATATCGGCTTTAGTATTTTACGATGTACAATATCGCAAAATCTAAACAATATCCCAGGAGTCAATATTATATAAATTATGAGTACTAAAATTATAGAAAAAGTTGATCACATTTTAGGAAACGATAGATCGTATATAAGTTTTTAATTGTATAACAAAAATAATATATCCTTTAAATAGATACAGTAATTCATTTTATAACTCTGCTTTCAGAATCATATAAGCCTTTTTCAAAGAAAGCATATTTCATTTGAATGGTATAAACTGCTTGTAGCAGTGGTATATCTTCAATCATTTGTCCGCTGTTCCTGACACGACAAGAATTCTGGGGTACTAATAATCAAAATATTCGGCATGCAACTCATGTGATGATATTTGTTTCATTATATATGAGAGTAAATTCTCCGGAATCAAAGAAGCCTACTTATATCTATCTATCTCTCTCCCTCTCTCTCTCTCTCTCTCTCTCTATATATATATATATATATATATATATATATATATATATATATATAAATGAAAGTGAAACTGTCTGTCTGTGTGTATGTGTATGTATCAAACTACTCTTTCAATTTTCAGTCTACAGACTAGAGATTTCGCATAAAGGGTATTGCGATGTGGGAAACTCTTTTTAACCAGTTTTCGGCAAGAACTTTGTCTGTCAAGGAGTCAGAGTTCAGCGATTTGATCTTTGAAAACTCTACCGAACTGCTCTGCCAATTTTTGGTTTAAAGACTTAAAATTTTAAATGTAGGTTACTTGGCCATGGATCAAACATTTTAATTTGATTTGAGCTCAAAACAATAATACGTATAATTCCTTGTGTACTACTTAATAATCAGAACGCAGTTTTTTCAGAAGCAAACGATATATTATTCAACCCATTTATGAAGACTATTAGAGGGAATCATGCGGTAATACATATAAAAGTCCAAATAAAGACTCACCAAATTTCTTTAAATAAACTCCAACAGCTGAGTACATATTGCATCCACAAAGGACAATTAGACATGATAAAATAATTAACAAGATTATTGAAAATAGAATTTATCTATTATATCAATAAAAATGAAAGTGTCTGTCCGTGTGTGTACATTTCTCTTCCAAACTACTCTGTCAATTTTTATTCTAAAGACTCGACATTTGACTGAAGGGATATTGAGATTTGGTAAAATATTTTTAATCTGTTTTCAAACAGAAATTTGGCTATCCATGAATCAAAGTTCAACGATGTGTCATTTTTAAATTCTACCATACTCTTCCGCTAATTTTGGGTCTATACACTTGAAATTGTAAGTGTAGGTTACTTGGACATGGATTGAAATTTTAAAATTTATTTGAGCCCCAAAAAGTAAATGTTAAAGAGTCAAATTGCCGTCAACGTTATAAAAGTTGACATCTGCATTCTCTACCAACTTACTTAGCCAATTTTTGTTCTAAACATTTGAAATTTTACATAAAGTGTATTAAGACAAAGTACAAGCCTTTTAATATGCGCTTGCTCGAAGGTTTGACTGTCGAGGGGTCACAGTTCAAAAGATTCAGCAAACTATTTCACAATTTTGGACCTATCGATACTCTATGGCTGACTGGGATAGCTTCCGTACATTTATATCTGATCTACATATACCTTTCATGTTTAAAAAGGATGTGCCTAAGTATCAGACCTGACCTAGTGGTTAATTGTAGGTATAGACATACCATCCAAAAATTCCAATACAAAGCTAACAGTCATTCATGGTTCTCCCCAGAATGTGCTGCTGCCATCGCGCACAGAAATCAATTGCTACCAACGTAATAGATATACTGAGACTAAAGCTGCTTTCAGGAATGTCAGCAACCATTGTAAAAGATTATTAAAAAAGCAAGAGACCTAAGTCTGTTAAATCCACACTTTATCTTATTCTTATATTTTATTCTATCCTTTTTAAACCAAACAAATCTAACCCTTCTATTTTATTTTATTTTATTTATTTATTTATTTTGTTTTTATTTATTTATTTATTTATTTTTTCTCGATGTAATTTTTATCTTATTTCTCGGACATCTTGACCCTTCTTGATTCACTTATTTTAAAAACAATTTCCTGACTAATTTCTTTTTTACCATGTCACATCGACGTAGTAATGCGGAGGGGGAATCCCTATTTAGCTTATTTAGATGACAGAAGAACTTTATTTAAGTACAATACTTAATAGTAACAGCCATGGTAAGGTGCAAAAAAAAAGTGCCACCTAATTTAACTTTTACTATTCGTTACCTAAATATGCAGTATCTTAGCTGTGATACTAGAGCTATTCTTCCTGAGTGGATGCTATGCTCCGTGCGTTACTTTAATGTCTTCCTATAAATACGAAATACGGAATTCCGATCCACCATGAACTAGTTCTTGTAACTGGAACAAACACCTAACTGCTAGCTACGGATCCCAATATACATTTTGCCTCCAAGACGATTACCTCTGTCTAGCCTGCATGCGCAAAAAAAAAAATACCTGCCACTGTAAATCCTAATGTAGATCTGTTTCTTGTAAATTAATAACCCCTATCCCTTGAAGGCTAAAAATCTGCTCCTTCCCACCAAACCGCCACTTAACTCCTACATTTCACTCCGTTTTGTACTGGAATCTTTAACTTCCAGCCCCTGACTCTCACATGCTAACTGCTTAGTCATCACTAAACATCTATACAATTCTACCCTCTAGACAGACATTGGAGTTCATTCCTATTCCAGTTGGTATTAAACAGCCAAAGTATGTACTCGGAAGCAAAGCAAACCGCACTGCATTACACAACTGTCTCCTCTTAGATATCTTTGCACCGCTAATACGAAACTGAACAAATGCTCCTTGCTATGCTAAATGTCCATAACTCTTACTTGAAAGCTGAAAACATCTTCTCTCAATAATAGAAACTCACCTTGTACCTCTAACTTTATTCGCACCTACTAAAACCAGCCCATATATCTATTTGCCAAATTACACATGACTCAAAACTTACTGTTTTACCCGTACTATATTGCACTCGCATCTCATGTCCTGCTATCCTCTAAAATATAGTTTTGGCACAACTCGTAGTTCAATTCTTAACACCTACTCACACTTTAATATTATACTAGACCCAAGCTCACATGAATAAAAAAAAATAAATAAAAATAAAAATAAAAAAGGAAAAAAAATAATAAAAAATATATATAAAAAAAAGTGAAAGCCTCAAACAACATTATCTCCTAACAAGCCTCCTTACAATCATAGTTGCTTACACTGCATGAGCTCTACTCAACCCCTTTATCCACTAACAATGAAATAACAATATCCCTAATCCACTTTGAGGAGTGTAACTATTTAGCATATATAACCTCTACAAACTAACCCAATAACATTAACTAACCACGCGGATTAGAACCCAGGCGCGGAGCAAACCCTCTCAGTGGTGACGGACCCAGTGGATCTTTCAAGATCATCCGTCTAGGAGAAGGAAAACTCTGAAACTAAACCAAAGAGGAGGGAGGCCTCTTCAGTCTTGGATGACAACCTTCCTAGAGCTGGTGACTCAAACAAATTACCGGTTTGCAATACCTAAATTGGTTAAGGAGTAGATAGGGCCTGCCTATCGCCCGGCTTCCATACTCCTTCTTTGCCTATTAGTCAGGCGCAGAGATACTATCACAGTGATTCGACAGAAACACCCATTGGTAGATCTTGTTTCTTGTCTAGGGCAATGAACGCCGTTTCCCCCACTCCCGACACACCCCACCCCTAAAGCTGGGCACTTGAGAATGCTTGAGTACCACATATGCCTGAGCAATTAGATTGGGTTGACCTTCCTCTGATGGGTTGAGGGTACCGGATTGACAGATACTGGCTGCTGTTTCCGACTGGTAGTACAGGAGCCCTAACTCTTTGGTAGCGCTTAGAGCGGCTGCTCCATCAACAGTTGAATAATATCGGGATGTTTGCAGTGCCATGGCGCGCATGGAAAGGGACCCTACACTCATCCCCGGTGGGCTTTCATGAGGCCACAGTCCTAGTTGATGGAGGGTCAGCTGATGGTCTACTTGTGATGCATGTGTGATATTCTGCATAACCTCCTGTTCGGCTTCCCCTAACCCAACTGAAACTCGTTAAAAAACATGATGACAGTACAATCTAAAAATAAGCTTAAACCAGGCTTAGGGACAAACAAATCCAACTTGCCTCCTCCCTTGAGGCTTGCATTCACAAATATCCGTGGGCTTAGAACTAATTTAGCTGATGTTGAAGCATTTTTCCTAACAAATACCCCGGATATCTTAGCACTAAGTGAGACTAACCTACACTCCTCCATCCCCTCTCACTACTTTAACATGCCTGGATATCTCCCACTCTGCCGTAAGGACTCTGACAGACATATGCACGGACTTGGAGTTTACATTCGTAATACCCTTTCCTTGACTAGAGAAACAAACCTAGAAACGGATGATCAAGCCTTTATGTGCTTTAGACTAATCGTGCAACACAACATTAGCTACTTTTACTTTCTCTACCGCTCTCCCTCGACCCAAGACTGCACCATAATAAACAAAGTATCTGACAGCATAGACACAGCACTCTCCTTCGACACTAGCGCCCAAGTACATGTATTTGGTGACTTTAATGTCCATCACAAAAACTGGCTTGGATTCTCTACTTATACAGATGAAGCAGGCAGCGCAACTCATAGCTTCTCTGTATCTCACTCCCTATCGCAAATTGTTACTTTCCCAATCCGCTTCCCTGATCAGGAAGAGCAACTCGCATCACTATTAGATCTGTTTTTGACCACAGTTCCTGATGAGTGTAACGAAAGCCGACAGCCAACTTGGGAACGCTGATCATGCGGTAATAATGGTTGAAATCGCCCTAAACTCCAGACCCAAAACTGAAGAGCCAGTGCTCAAAACAACGAGATATTATAAAATGCGGACTGGGAAGCTATCAGAGATCTAATCAGAGACGCCCCATGGGGAAATATTTTTTCTCTTCCTGCTAAACAGTGTGCAACTGAGACCACTGAATGGTTCAAAACTGCAATCGAAGCGCATGTTCCCATGCGGAAATTCTATAGCAAGCCCCACTCTCCCCAATGGTTTACTTCGACTTGCGCAACTGACATTGCTCAAAGGCAGCATGCATTCCGCAGGTTTAACCGACATAAGTCCAGTTCAAACAGACAAAAGTACATAGAAGCTAGAAGTAACGTTAAGAAAGAAATAACGACAGCTAAAAGGGAATTTACGGAAACCACTAAACAACGCATCGAAGCACAAAAATTAGGAACTCGTGACTTCTGGAAAATCTACAACAGTGTAGTAAATAATGGGCAATCAACAATTCCCCTACTAACCAACAATCACGAGGTTATTTGCTCAGCAACCGAGAAGGCTAACATGCTTGCCAGTCGGTTTGCCTCCAACTCTACACTGGACCCTCTAAACCACCCCCTACCTGACTTTCCTATGCGGACAGACGCCACGCTAGACGATCTGGAAATCACCCCTGCTCAGGTGCATGCTATCATAAAAAACCTTGACACTTCCACAGCATGTGGACCCGACCTCATCCCAGCTGTGCTATTAAAAAAGTGCTCAGCCGAAGTAGCTCCAGTTCTCTCCAAACTCTACAACAAATGCCTTAATGAATCTTGCTTTCCGAGCTGTTGGAAAACTGCTTCTGTGGTACCAGTATTCAAGAATTCTGGCGAAAGAACTGACCCATTAAATTATCGCCCTATTAGCCTCCTCCCACTTTTTGCCAAAATATTTGAGACCATAATTAACCATGCTCTAGTCCAGCACCTTACAGATGCTAAACTTCTGACCGACCATCAATATGGATTTAGACAAGCCCGTTCCACGGCAGACATCCTCACTGTAATCTCTGAACGCATATACCATTCACTGGACAAAGCGGGAGAGGGCAGAGCGGTAGCTCTAGATATATCTAAGGCTTTTGACAGGGTATGGCATGAGGGTCTCCTCAGGAAGATTAGATCTTACGGTATCACTGGTAGAATACTTAACATAATTAAATCCTTCTTAGATAAGAGAAAAATCCAGGTTGTCCTCGACGGTCGTACGTCTAAACAATATAATATAAATGCGGGAGTGCCCCAGGGATCTATCCTTGGTCCTCTGCTGTTCCTGATATTCATAAATGACCTCCCCGACAAAATTGCCTCTTAGATGGGTATATATGCTGATGACACCACACTCTATAGCAGGCACGACAGGAAAACAAATGAACATATATCTAAAGTAATGGCAGAAACACTAGAGGATGACCTCAAATCAGTAGTGGAATGGGGACAAAAATGGTTGGTAACGTTCAATGCCACCAAGACAAAACTGGTTTCATTCAATAATTACAAGAAACATTCTCTACCACCTATAGCAATGGCCAACCACTCTTTAGCTGAGAGTACGTCTTTCAAGCTCCTTGGCCTAACGTTCACAGGAAACATGAGCTGGAACAATTACATCGAGGGCATTGCCAGGGCCGCTGCGAGGAAGGTGGGCTCTCTCTACCGTGCTAGAAAACTTCTAACACCCGAAAGTATCCTGTAACTCTATAAGGCCACTATTCGCCCATGTATGGAGTATTGCTGTCATATTTGGGCCGGTGCATCGGCTACTAGTCTTTCCCTCCTTGACAGGGTTAAAAAGAGAGTCGCAAATCTGATAGGCCCTAGACTGGCATCAAAACTTCAGTCTCTGTCCCATCGTCGAAACGTTGCATCCCTCTGCCTGTTCTACAAGTATTATAATGGTTAATGCTCTGAAGAACTGCAAGCACTTGTGTCCCCACGACGTGAACACCCTCGACAGACCCGACAAGCTACAAAATCCCACCCCCACACTGTAGAGATTCCTAGATGTAAAAGATCTTTCTATTCCAGTAGTTTCTTCCCCAGAACTGCTAGACTTTGGAATTCCATTCCAGGTCACTGCTTCCCCAACTGTACTGACATGCATAAGTTCAAGTGCAACGTGAACAAACATCTCGCTGCCCTTATCCCTACATAGTACCCCAGTAGATGTCTCCCCTGAGAGTAGCCCCCTACATTAAAGTGGCAATGTGCCTTGTTTGGGGTGAAAATGTAATTAAAAAAAAAAAAGAAAAAAAATTCAAAATAGCTGAGGAGCGGCTTGGTTCTTACCAGTTTTGGCAAATAGCAAACGGGATCCTGAACAGAAGCGTGCGTTCTATCCCAACCATCATCAATAAACCTAAAGCCATCTCGTCCGCATCAGACAAAGGTATACTATTTGCCAAGAACTTTGCAGCTAATGCTACCTTATGCGACCAAGGCGATCAACTTCGTTTATTTCCTCCTATAACAGACAACACGCTATACAACATACACATATCTGTGCGGGAGGTCACTAAGCTAATCAAGAATCTTGACTCCAGTAAAGCAACTGGCATTACAATTATAGTGTTGAAAAAGCTTCAACCAGAACTTTCACCCATACGTACAAAACTGTTTAAGCGTTGCCTTAAGATGAAGTGATCCTCAACATCCTGGAAAACTTCGTCAGTATGCTCTCTATTTAAGAATTATGTTGACAGGTCATCTCTAGCTCAGTACATACCAATAAGTCTCTTGTGTGTCATGAATAAGTTACTGGAATCCATATTAATCAAAGAAGTAATCAACCACATCAGCAGAAATAACCTTCTTAGTGATATGCAATATGGTTTCCGCTCTGCTAGATCTACAGCAGATGTGCTAACGGTTTTATCTCATAGGATTAGTAAATCTCGCGACAAAGGCTTCCTTTCTAGGGCAATTACTCTTGACATATCAAAGGTCTTTAATAAGGTATGACACAAAGGCCTACTTTACGAGATTCAGCTACGGTATAATTGGTATTGTTTTCTCAATTATTAAATCATTTCTCACTGATAGACTCATAAGCGTAGAGCTTGATAGGCAGAAATCAGAAGCCCACAGTATTAATGCTGGAGTCCCTCAGGGGTCCATCCTGGGCCCAACTTTCTTCCTGATCTACATATATGATCTACCAAAACACAAACTTAAATCATTCGTTGACATATATGCTGATGACACGACCATCTATGGCAACCCATCAAAGGCCATAAATGACAAAATAATCTCTGATTCTATCTCCTCTGATCTTGAGTAGGTAGTACAATGGAGGAAGTGTTAGCTGGTTACTTTTAATGCATCTAAAATCAGGCTTCTTTCTTTACATCATCAACGCTCTGATCCCGATCAATTGAAATGGATGGTTCTCGTCTCGGGGAGGCTTCATGATTTGACAAGCTTCTGGGATTGAACTTTACTCCTGATCTGAAATCAAACACGTACATAAAATCTGTTGCCAACGTGGCTGGAAAAATGGTGGGATCCTTCTCCGGCTCACTGCTGATGCAATTCTCTACCTTTATAAAAGCCAAGTACGTCCAAGAATGGAGTACTGCTGTCATATCTGGGCAGGAGCTGCTAAAAACTGCCTAGCCGGCTTTGATATAGTACAAAATATACTTCGTAGCCAAGTCGGGGATGCCCTTTTCTCTTTCCTGCAACCTCTTTCCCACAAAAGGGACGTGTGAGCTCCAATCTCTTGTCTCCCATCGCCAATCTTGCACGAAAAACACCCGTCTAGCTGATACCACTCTCAGTAATTTTCCACACTCTTTATCTCTGTCTAAATCCAAACGTAGATTCCATGAACATAGCTTCATTCTTAGAAGTTCGCGCGTGAAACTCTCTTCCATTTACTTGCTTTCCACCTGACTACAACTTCGATGTCTTCAAGTCCAACATATACAAGTTTCTGTTTAACCGTCCCCTTAAGTAAGACCCTTTATCAGATCTCCATTACAAGCGATTACTACGATAATATCATATTGATTACTGTACACGCAATAACCCTTACCTCCGAGCGGACTCCGGGCCTTGATATGTGGTAACTTCCTTGTTAAATAAAAAACATTAAAAATTTTACATAAAGGGTATTTAGACATTAATCAAACTTTTTTTATCAGTTTTAGGGCAAAAATTAGGCTGTCAATAAGTCAAAGTTGAAAGAGTTCACCTTTGCAGACTCTACCAGACTTTTCCGCTAATTTTGGGTCAACATACTTGAAATCTTAGATGTAGGTTCCTATAGAGGAGTCAAACATTATAGTATATATATATATATATATATATATATATATATATATATATATATATGTATATATATATACATATGCAGATAAACTTATAAACAGTAAATAGGGCCTGTGCAAACCTGAACTAATTTCTTATAATACTTGACTTAGGTTTGTATGTTCCGTTTTCTGACGCAGACATATAACTCAATATTATCATTGCGAACATTGCCTGTGAAAATTTCACAGTATTTTTCTAAGTACTCAGTAAAACAAATTACTAAGATTGTAACATTTTATATCTTCAACATTAATTCGCCACAACTTTTGTCATCGAAATATGTTTGAATAAATGAAATGAACATATTCATTTATTCCAATAATGAGCATTTAAAAAAAAGAAATATCATTTTACTTTAACCTAAATAAAAATACGTATAAACCACATATGTTGTATGGAGAAGTTTTGAAACGGCACGGAGCGGAATAAATCTGTAAAGTATTCACTAATTGTTATTTTATTCCTAATTGTTTGGATTGAGTTTCTAACTTCGAAAAACTGTCTTTTCACCAATAAATTATTATGCATCAGTCTAGTATTCTGTATTTTTAATTGTAATGAAAATCTACATAAAAAGATTACAGTTTTTCAGAGAAAAATAAGATAAATCTAAACGATAGGAGTTAGCGTTGAGCAGTCTGGTGATGAATCCTAAACATCGCACAGGGATGTCAATCGAAAGCAATACTTTATGTTTTGCGAATATTTACACACTAGTTTGAAGAGAAACTGAAAGATATTTGAAAAAAAAAGATTTCTCCACTTAAGAATTTGCCAACAAGCACTTAAAAATGTTCGCCTGAGGCTATTTAGTTTTAAATTCGGATCTACACATTTTTTTTAAGTAACTTTTATAAAAAGAATTCTGAAAAACAAGTAACAAATTAAACATTTCTGAGTAGTATATCCTCACGTCGTATATTTATGCTAGGGTATATAAATAGTGTATTATTATGAAATAAGTTAATCTAATATGGAGTTAAACGAATATATTTTGGACTGATAAAAGAATTTCCAACGCTGTTCATAATAGATATAAATTATCCATTTTTTGCAATCTAGGCCCCAATCCTCTCTTCTGATGAATATCATTAACCGAGATATAAAATGTATTTAACGCCTACTCCAAGTGATGTTTTTCTGATGTTTTACGTATAGCACCGGCAAATAAATCTATGTATACACAAATATATGGTCTTGTTTTTTCTATAACTAAATATAGGTATTATCCACTATATATATATATATATATATATATATATATATATATATATATATATATATATATATATATATATATATATATATTCGAATCCCAAGTTCAGATATGTCGAATTGACAATCTCTATTGAAGGCGAAGATTGACTCTTGGATTTCCGCTATGTTGCTTGTCATGGCCCCTATGAGTTGCGATGTTGTTTGACTATGAATATATATACACACACCAGTAAATGGAAAAAAGATTAAGAAATTTACGTAGAGAGTTTGAACCTACAGACCACCCCATGCAAAAAACAAACAAACAAACAAATACAAAACATACAAAAAAAACAAAAACTAAAACGTAAATCTTAAATTCTCATAAAATCCTTTGCTGTTAACAATAATAAAAAAAGAAATGTGCGTGCGGAGTTTGCACATAGAGATCAAGCCATGCAAAGAGAAAAACAAACAAACAAACAAAACCGCAATGAATGTACCCACAATAAAATTTTCGCGAGACGTTTGTCTATCATTGTAGTTAAGCGATGATATGGAAAAATGGCTTTACCGATTATAAACAGATAAAAATAACGGTTTCTATTATCCATTATCGGTAATTATCCGGGGTATTCTACGGCAATACTTAACTAAGATCACTCCCAGACTTATACACTAAAGTTCTTTAAATTTTGTAAGTTTTACGTATTTGGCAAAGTATTGTACGGATTTTGTTCTACAAAATAATGGCCATCTTTTTTTGGTCATTAAATTTTTTCCCGTATTTCATAACCGTCAAATGGATTTTCAAGTAGATAAAGAAAATCCCACGTCCGACACTTCTGTCTTTTCGCTTTTAACTGAGGTCAAAAAGTGAATAAAGATATTTGTGCCGTATATGGAGTACACGCTATAGCTGAGAGTACTGTTGAAGATACGATTACCTGATTCAAACACGGTAATTTTGACCTCAACGACGCTGCTCGTTCAAAAAAGATAACGATAGACGAAGACCAACTCAGGGAGCTTGATGGCTATCAGATCTGTAGAGAATTGGGTGAAAAAAGGGAAGTGTGATTTTGCGACTATTTGACGCTATCTTCAGTCGATGAGATTCACACAAAAACTTGGATCTTGTGGGTCACATAAAGTTTTTCTGTAAAAATTCTTCGATGTTATTAAAGAACCGGAGGAACTTATGCAACAACCACACACACACACACACACACACACACACACACACACACACACACACACACACACACATATATATATATGTATATCTTTGTGTGTGTGTGTGTTTGTGTGTGTGTGTGTGTGTGTGTGTGTGTGTGTGTGTGTGTGTGTGTGCACCGGCTAGCTGTGTATCGATTACTATTACTCACGGTGTTTCCCGTGCTTTTTCAGAATACTTGGCCTAATGCAACATTACCCTATCCTCATAAGCCCGTAGAGGATTCTCGTAACATTTAACAATAGATTTTATTGAAAGGCTCTGCCATGATAAATCAATTCTTGATCAAATTTTAGACCTTTTATTACTTTCAGTCTTTGTCACGAACTTTATCATCCACGTTGCTGTAACTGGTTTATAGCACGATTTTATGCTTGGCTTGCATTCCATTCATATAATGTCACAAGCAGACAAACTGAATTGCGCGCACTCTATATTGGTTTCTTTACTTTAACGTGATACGGTTATTGTTTTATTTTTAGTATTGCATTATGAGGAATAGTTGGAAATATACCGCATGACCAGGACGCTCAATTTACCATATTGCTAGTGCTTTTGTTGTTGTACATAAACGTGTGTATCCTGTAAAAATTAAGCAAACGATATAATGTTTTCATGAAGTCTATTGTACTCGCAGCAGCAAAACATAATGTGCACAACTAAATTCATTTTTTGTAGATTTAGGTGAATAAGGGAAAGAAGGAGTGAGAGAAAGAGAGAGAGCGCGCGAGAGAGAGAAAGAGAGAGAGAGAGAGAGGGAACGGAAGTCTAATAAATTCGTATATTTTTTCATTTCCTGATTTTCACTGTCACCAGATCTTCAACTTTATGATTACATATTGAATTTCTCTAACATATTAAACACAAAATTATTAATAAAATCTACGCATTACTAATACTTCTTATATTTTAATCTAATCTATATAGTTCGAGAGTATTGTTGTTGTCCAGTTTAGGGGTCTACAATATAAAAATGAAAGAGTTCTGGTGTTCACCCCGAGCGGTTAAACTACGCGTGTGCTCTCTGCTCGACGACAGAAATGTCTGACTTATATAGTGCCTAATGAATCCATACTATCATAGATATAAACTACCCCAGAACATCACCCACTGAAGATTTAAATTCCCGAAAATATAGTGTTGCCTTCTCGGGTTGACCTCCAAGTGGCCCGACGTACTTGGTGCTAGTTTGAGGGGGTTCCAAATCAAATGCGTCATATAGTAGGTCCAACGTCTCTTCTGGAGGAGTTTCACTTAAATCTGGTTTAAGTGTTTCTTATGTGTGGAATATAGTCCTTATACCAAGTAGACCATATGACCTATCCTGTTTTAGATTGTTTCCTAGCCCAAGAAAGAATTATTATCTTTGTGCATCTGGAAGAATATTTTTCTTCCAGTAAGTAATTCTTCTTGAGAATAGTTGTTTTTGCGGAGTTTACCTGTTTTGGCAATTGTTTGTCAACGACTGGCCGTATTTTTTCTCGCGAACATCATTTCTACGAGATGTAAACTTAGTACCGCTATCTGAAATTAAACAGTCGATCTTCTGAACTGTGCGAATAACTCATAAAGAGTTTCGGTAGTTGGGTCTTTGCACCTAAAGACTTCAAGCAACTTCGAGAAGCTGTCTACTACTATGAGGTAGTACTACCCATCAAGTGCTCCTGCGTTGTCTACATGTATCCGTGACCATGGGTAGTCAGGATTGGTGCGTGCGCTAAATTGAATTGGTGGCTCTTTAGCAACTAGTGCACATCATCTGCATGCTTTCATCTTTTCTTCAATATCATTGTCCATGTTTTTCCAGTGCACATATGAACGCATTAAACTTTTCATTCTGGTGACTCCAGGGTGTCGTGCGTGAGAATTCTTTTAAGATTTTCTTTTGGAAGGTCGCTGGAAAAACTACTCCCTCCCGATTAAATAATGTCTGTTCGCATGTTGAGAAAACCTCTGCTACTTGTTTATCCGTCGGCAGTTTGTCTTTAGTTTCTCTTATAAAATCGTCGCTTTCGTCTCCTTTCCTTGTATCATTTAGCTAAACGGGAAGTTCTTTCAATGTTGGATAGGTGTGCACCTATAATCTCTCTTTGATCGTAGTGATGCGATCACCGAGTCTTCAAGTTGGTCAGCATTTCTTGGCATTAGTCGCGAAAACTCGTCTGCGGGTCCAAACATTTTTGTGGGAAGGAACTCTATATAAAAGTTGTAATTTAGTAGGATTGTCCCACGTCTTTGAAGCCTGTTTACCGTATGTGTAGCCAACCCTTTTTTGGGGGCCAAAGATAAAGATTATCGGCTTGTAATCCGTTTGAAGTTTGAAATGTCGCCCATGAAGAAATCTGTGAAATCTTATTACCGCAAAAATGATTTTAAAAATCTCTCTATCTGGGAATAATACCTTTCCCCATGTAGTAGGGTTCCTTGCGCGCGTGCTCCCGGTTTCGTGGAACCGACGGATTTTTATACTGATTCCATAAGCGCTCGCACCGCTGGTTACGATAATGTTTAAGTCTTAGGTTTAATGGGCCAGGAATATTTCCGATATAGGCACCTCTTTCAGCTTTTCGAACGCCAGCTTACATTTTGTTGTACAGTTACACATTTTGTCCTTCATAAGTTATTCATTAAAAGGTGAACGCAATGTGTGTATATTAGCAATTAAAGGTTGATAGTAATTAGCTAAGCCGGAAAAACCTTGCAGTGTTGTTATGTCACGTGGTCCACACATAGGTTTCATTGCTATGCACCTTTCTGGATCAGACTTTCTACCATTTCCGATTATTATCTAACCTAGGTATTTTATTTTTCAGACGAAAAAATCCATATTTTGAGTCTTTAAGTGTGAAGTCGTACTGGTTTTCGAACACCTGAAAAACGCGTTTTCTATGTTGTTGCATAAATTCGCTTTTTATATGAATATCGTTCAGGTATCCGATTGAAAATCAAGGCTGCCCAACATCGTGCCGATTATCTGTTTAAAGGTGGCTGGCGCGACTTTGATACTTAATAGATTTTTGTGAGTGGTAATAACCAACAATCTTTAGCTTTCTTCCTCAACGAGAATCTGTAGGTACGCCTCGTTCATATATATTTGTGAGAACATTCCCCCTCTATATAGTTTAGTAAAAACTTCCTCGGTGCTGGGTAGCGGTGAATGACGATTCTTAAGTGCTACATTCAACCCAGTCGAGAAGTCTGCGCAGATTCCGATATCCTTCGATAGTTCCATTCACGGTGGGGCAACCAACTCGATGGGGTCAAAATTACTGCTTTGACAAATCTGTCTGATTATACGCCAATATTTTTTTATGGCCGCAAACAGTACGCTGTGTTTCTTTTTGAAAACTTGGGTGCTGTTGTCTAGTAACTTGAACCTCGTCTCCATGTTTGTACGGCGGCCTCGTTTTTCCGAAAATACAAATTGGTGAACGACTCTTTCAGGGCTTTTCTGGCAGCGTGAAAAAATTAAATTTTCTGAGTATAGAAAGGTTTCCCCCTCCATTGAATAAGGGCAATGCAACTTGGGTGCAGCGTCAGAACAGAGACCACACCCCGGCCATTAGACCAACCGAAAGGAGGGTTACACGCGTGCTCTCTGCTCGACAGTAGAAATGTCTGGATTATATAGAGCCAGCCAAATCGATACTATCATAGGTACAAGCGTGTTATCAAACCAATTACAAGCATTGCCACTTATAATAAAAATCATACCGAGACTCGAACAACTCTTTTAAACAAATAATAGAATAAAAAATATTATATTATATATCACTGTTTTCTATAATTATATTTTATAAATATTTTATGGTAGGCGTTCTATTAGAACACGATCGTATTATTTTTTATAATCCCTCCCTTATACGTAGTCCATAGATAAAAAGAAAACACGCGGTTTTAAAAATGCAACTTGTAGTAAATTCTAATGAATATTAAATCACAATAAAGTGTTGTAAAAATATTTTAAAAGGACGACACCTTATTATTATTATAATTTTGTTAGTATTAAACGAATTTATAAAAAAATGGTGTTTTTTTTATTTCGCTTGAAAAAGATTCTAGTCTTCTGATTGCTGTTTTGTTTTAAATGCGTATTATTTTGTGTCCTATAATAGTTGTCTCTGTATATGGCCTGTAAGGTCTCAATTATTGACTTAAGCAAAACTAGATGCTGTAACATAAACAAAAATTTTGCAATAATAGTATGTTTTTTTAATAATATATATTTTATCCTTCAAATCTTCTCGTGTGTTTAATAATTCCAATAGAAGAAATTACGTTACTCTTTTCGCTTTTTGCTCAGTTTCAAGAGAAATTAATCATCAGTATATTCAATAATGATCGTACATTCAATTCACATAGCAACTCAATAAACGACATCTAATGAACGATTTTTTATTAAAAATCCATACAAGACGTTAGTCTTAGTCGTGTAATTATTTTTAATTCAGAAAATAATATCCAGATAAACATCAGAAATTACTATAGAATAGAGGCAATAAGTAATTTGAAGGCGACAATGACGACAATAGAAACTAATATCGTCGTGACGATCTAAGAAGTACAGAATATTTCAAAAAGTGTAAACCGCGTGTCTATCTATTTAACTGACGTTACGTTGTCTAAGTTAAGAAAATATGGCTTCCTACATTACGTTTGCTATAAAAAACAAACATTTTAAAATATAATTTTTTTCTAGACATCTTTTTATACATATAATCACAAACACACACACACACACACACATATATATATATATATATACATACATACACACCCCCACACACACACACACATATATATATATATATATATATATATATATATATATATATATATATATCGCAGTGTCGCGACATAATTCCTTTTCTGTATAGGTTTAAAATGAATTCTCATTCAACAAAAAATGAAAAGGCATTCAATTATAGTGGGTAGGTAGACACCGACGAAGCTTCACGACACTTCCCGAAACTAGTTTTTCCAAAAGAAAGTCATGCTGACTGTTTCGTGGCCTGCAACAAGTCCTATCCATTAGTTTTAAATGCAGGTGAAACTATCCGGATGGAGTAAGTGCTGTCAACAAATTGATGAACTGCATAAGAAACCTCGACAACAACACCTAGCATTAGTTAAGAGAAAAAGACCTAATTCCCCTCGACGAAAATGCCCGACCGCACGTTGCTAAATCAACCCTGCAAAAGATGGACGAATTGGGCTACGAAATTCTGCCTCATTTGCAGACCTCTCATTTATCGGCTACCAGTTTTCAAGCATATCGATTACTATCTGCTTCAGAAATGCTTAAAAACATAAGCGATATCAAAAACATCTTCAGTGACTTCATCGTATATCAGAACGCTATATTTCTACGTTACTGGCATACATACTGTTTGTTTAGCGTTAGCAAATGTGGTGATTCTTATGGTGCTTACTTCGATAAGTAACTTGTTGTTTGGGCCAAGAAATGTTCATCTGAATTTAAAATTAAAAACTGCAAACACTTTCTTGATACTGCTTATAAAATAATTGTTTTGGGTTCAACTCTTCTGTAATTACTTTTTCGGTTTCAGAAAATGTTATATCACACGTTATCAATCGTTAAATGCAATACAGCAATTTGTTGTGTTCAGTGGATACGGGTCTTCAGAGTAAGAAACGGTTATTTTTAGAGTTTGTGCAACTGTCACAATCAATGTAGTGCAGACCCTGATGTTTTTAAAATATGAGACGAAAATCTTCATACGAGGAATAAAATCAACTTTCATAGCATTTCAGAATGCACTTTTGTTAAAACAATCTTTTACTTTCTTTGATGTTGTTTTTATTTGATAACACTGTCACTTGTTTCAGTAGCATCTGTTGTTTCGTTTCAACTTTTCTCTCGTTTTCTGCTATCGTTCCTAACATATTTCCTCGTTTTTTTTGCTATTGTTATAATAAGCATTGTTACTTTGCTGCTGCACATGTATTTGATAATTCCACATTTGTGCATGAGTTGATTTCAATATTTCCGTTGTTTCTTGTTTTTCTCTTTTTTAAGTTATGAGGGAGAAAAACGAATAATACGTTGGACGACAAAAAGTCGATTTACGATATCCCCCCTACAGCCCTTGTCTTAGTAATCAACATAATCTAAGGCTTGAGGTCGACCAAATATAGGGGGCTATTGCACTTACTGATCCGCCCTATTTTTAATCGTATTTTCAGTTTAATTAAAGTTATATGATATGTTCTTTTTATTCAATTGTAAGATTAAAGTACAGAATAGGTAAAAAAGCCCCTCCCCTCCCCATGTTAAGAATGTATTTTTTAAATAATAACGTTATTATTTCAGCACGGGCCAATAAGTGCATGAGTACCACAATTAGAATTAAACCTCTTTCAAATTTTAAGTTATTATATTTTTAATGTCACAAAAAAACAAAATCAATTTTTCTTGTCACATAGTTTTTTTTTGGAGTGGAGAAAATCGGAAATGTAAAAAAAAAGAAAAATTGTTAAAGCGGTTGTTAGTGCAAAAAAGAAAATCTGACTCTTTTGAACATTATGTTACACGCTCGAATATGTCCTAGAAAATTCAAGACTGTCAAGGCGAGTCTATTAAATATCAGATTGTACGTTCGAACACAACACCGAGAGGAAAGAATCATAAGAAGTAAAAATAATGATTTATGAGAGAGTGAATACAAAGAATGGTTCTCGGTATTTCCGATTGTTATGTTAAACAGTCTGTAGGCTCGCATTGGTTGCGATATTCACCAGTCAGGGTATTTACTCTCAGGGTTTTATAATGATTAAAAGATTGCATATTGTATCAGTAGCTCTACCCCATAAGACTAAGTAACTCTTTGTATGTACAATTATCATGTATGCAGTAAATTATGACGATCGATCTTTATAAACATATATCTTATTAATAAATCTAAATTTTTATGATAGTTTTTTTTTCAAACAGACACTATGAATTGTATCCATTCTGTGATTTCTATAAATAATTAAAAACGTTCCGTCTGTATAAAAATCTAAAAGTCTTCTTAACTTTCCCGATATATTTATTTATCGGGGCAATTACAGAATCAATTTAGTATCCAGTCTTTTTCTGAGTCATTACTTATATCTGGATATTTGATCGCAGAAGTCATCTCATATTGATTGGAAATAAATGGAAATGTATTATATAGGTTTTAGCAATATACGAAGAAATGATTTGAGGAATGACATTTCTAGACAGTCGTCCTAATATAGTAAGTTGAACATAAAAAAGATTATTGTATTATTTTATATTATGTTGAAATGAATCTGACATTGTGTCACGAACCACATGACCAAATAAAGTTATGTTAGATCTGATTATTATTTGTATCCTTTTTTTTCCTCTTCCAACCAACAGAAGAGTTTGGTCTGAATGCGCGTTGCAAACACTGATTTTTTTTCTAATATGTTTTTCTCACTTCGTGAACAAAAATCAAGGCGCTCATATTTTATATACATCTTCCACAAAACAGAAACATATTTTTCATAAGCGATATATTTTTAATGAGTATCCTTGTAGCGGTTTGATAAAAGCTCTTAGTAATATTTCTGTGTCAATATAATCATCATCAAATAGAAATAGAGCTGTATATTTTTCTAGTATATATTTACCGTATAATACTTGTCCAATTACATAAACATATAGATTATTTGAAAATATACAAAGCGGCTAAATCCTCGAAAATGGCAAAACATATTAATACAATCAAGTTTCAAATAATAAAACAATATATATATATATATATATATATATATATATATATATATATATATATATATATATATATGTGTGTTGGTATGTGTGTGTGTGTAATTTTTTATTACGGTTTTATCCGTTTGATTACCAATAAAAACAGTCCTCTCGTGACGACGATCGGTTCTACGCATGCGTCAGAGAACGTCATGACCTTATTCACTTTAAATAGTTTAAAAACTGACTAAATATCATGTACGTTGCGTTAGCTCAGTTTGTTAGCGCGTTGGTTCATTATCTAAACGTTTTTGGTTCGAATCGTGGTGTGAGATGTCTTTCTTTTTTCGATTTTTTTTAAATTTTAATATTGAACCAGTGTTATTTAAGCCATTTTTACGTAACATTCGTTTTTCTATTGTTTTTTTTTACTTCGCTTATCCACTCCCAACCACACACCCAAAAACACCCGGGTACGTAAGTTTTTTTGTGTTTTTTTTGATGTTTTGATTACACCCCCGCTTAAGTTTTAACGTTGGTTTTTATGTTTTCTTTTTTACTTCGCTTATAACAAACAAACCTGGTCATTGGCCTCCTTTTCTGAATAGCTATTGCTTACGTTGTCGTCGTCGTCGTAGGCCTCTGCGACTTCCGTGCGCTCACTTGTCAATTTGGTTCTTACTTGAATAAATTCAAACATCTTTCAGTAACTCATTCTGGCTGGCCGAACGGTTCATGTTTTTTCACATTTTATTTTCACACTTCGCCTCAGGGCTTCGGATCCCCCCCCCGGTTTCTTTTTTATTCAACAACACACACACCTCCAAACAATCGGGCAACGCCGGGTATCCCCGCTAGTCTATATATATATATAAAAGCGAAAATGTGTGTATGTATGTATGTATGTATGTATGTTAGGTTTTTATGTTTGTATGTGTGTTTGTGTGTCGGCTAAAAACTTTCGACAGACACGACAAGAATTCACAAACTCGGAATCATATGTAAGCCCCATGCTTCGCACAAGAAATATCGAAATATTGGCGAAAAACGTTCATTTTTTCACCCGGGGAAGGGTCAACAAAAACGGTTCCCTCGTGAGGAAGACCGCTTCTACGCATCCGTCAGATGACGTCAAGACCTGATTTACTTTAAATAGTTGAAAAACTTACTAAATTTCATGGTCGTCGCGTTAGCCTAGTTGGTTAGCGCGTTGGTTCATAATCTCAGTGTTATTAAAGCCATTTTCAACGTAACGTTCGTTTTTCCGTTTTTTTTTTTTACTTGGTGTATCCACCCCCGACCACACACCCCAAAACACCTTGGTACCCAACGATTTTAAAATTTTAATATCGAAACAGGCTTATTTAAGCCATTTTCACGTGTTCGTTTTCCTGTTTTCTTTTTTGTTTTTTCGATTTATACATTTAACATCGTTGATTTGCCTTACGTTAGATTTTTGTGTTTTTTTTCGATGCTTTGATTACCACCCCACTTAAGTTTTAACGTTCGTGTTTATGTTTTCTTTTTTTATTTTGCTTATAACAAACAAACCTGGTTATTGACCAAATTGGTGACTAGCTATTGCTTACGTCGTCGTCGTCGTCGTCGTCGTCGTCGTCACTCTCTACGACTTCCGTGCGCGCACCTGTCAATTTTGTTCTTACTTTAATAAATTCAAACATCTTTCAGTAACTCCTTCTGGCCGAACGGTTCCTGTTTTTTTTTTTTCACATTTTATTTTCCAACACCCGGGCAACGCCGGGTACCTCCGCTAGTTCTCTATAAAAGAAGGATTGTGGCCACAAAATGCAATGAAATATTATTTATGTTTTTCTCCCGATTTTTCAACATTAAATATTTTTGCATCATTTCTTTTGAGGACATATTGGCTTTATTTCTGACGAGACAATGGAAGGAAATATTCAACGTTAAAATACACATATTCATTGTTTCTCGTAGATGAAACAAATTTCTATAATATATATATATATATATATATATATATACATATATATATATATATATGTATATATACGTAGGAAAACAATTAGAATAGAAGATTAAGTCATAAAAACTATATATTGATAAATATAGAATGGTTCATATATTCAATAAGGGTATACAAACATTTAGTTGGGGGATGGAGGGGACTCTTTATACCAAGTCATTTCGAAGCCTAATGCATCTCATCAGGAGAGTAGGGAAGATGCTAGGTAACATAATGGGGATGCGATGTCTAGCGTGGGATTCATCAGGAACGAAATTAATCAAACAACTTATAAATGATGTTGGGGAAAGTGTTATCGAATTCTAAGATAAAGGAGGAGCGTATTGTATAGAGTCTAATGGAAAAATGGTGTGTAGAGTTTCTACCATAGTCTTAAATGTATGTAGTATATGTCTTAAGTCTTAAGGGCAGGTATAGTGTGGACGGGTGATAATTCTATTTTATTTGTATGTAAGATGTCTATTATCTATGCATGGGCATTTTATTGACAGATGCAGCTGAGACGACAACGGCACTTTTAGACAGGGGAAATATTTAGTGAGGCGAGGGAAGGTCCGGGGGTAAGTTAAAGGGGTATGTTATGGGGTTGGTATGGGTGAGTGGTTGTAAGGCTATAATAATAGACTTCAGAATACAAATATATATTAGATAATATGTAGTAATAATCCTGGAGTGGCCCTGTTATTAGATGTACAGGGAGGGGGTTGTGGCATAAGGCAGACGTATAAGGATAGGGTAGCAAAGATTATGGAGGTGGATAAAAAGACAAAAAAAAATAGAATGTGGTAGGATAATACGGAGAAATATACTCTTTATAATAATAATAATAATAATAATAATAATAATAATAATAATAATAATAATAATAATAATAATAATAATAATAATAATAATAATAATAATAACGAAAAGGTAAATAAAAGTAGGGGATAAATAATAAATATAAAATTAAAAATAACATATAAAATAAAATTAAGGGATAAAGAATGAAGAGTAAAATAAAATTGAAAAAATGAAAAGATAAATAACTAAACTGAAATTTAGTTAAATGGGGTCAGAGTTTTATAAATACTGTACATGCATACAAAAGTGAGGAACAAGGTACAGATGGTTTTAGCTAGCAGAGCAGAGGGTGAGGTAGACAATACCCCGGAGGATACAAATCTCTAAGACAGAAAAATGTCTGCAGAAGTCAATAATATAATCATGGATTTCCTGACTGCAAGGGCCAGTGATATAGGCTATTTATGAACAAGTAATATGTAAACAACAGGATACATTTATGCTCGTTTATAACAAGAAAAGGGTTTTTTTCTGTGTGGTGTTTCGGTGTAATCGCAATAAGAAAGGTTTGCAAATTCAAAACGAGAGCTTGTTTCATCAAAAGATATGGAGGAAGGAGACATTACCTATGTACTATAAAAAAGATGATGAAAAGATTGGCGTTTAGTTTGTTCAAAGGCTGGAGTTATAGTTTCCGCGTTTGTCTTATGTATCCCTTGTTATATGATTCCGTAGGTGTTCCTTAGTTAGTGTTGATCAATTGTCATCTTTATTCGTCTTTTGTGTATGAGGAGTACATATTTGTCGTAGCAGAATCAGGCCGCGTTTAATAATTGGGTCGAAGCGGCTAGCTGGAAGCGCGTTCAGATGCTTTCAACTCGAATGAAGGTAAGAGTCTAGTTAGTAGTAGAGACAAAATAGCTGGGTGGAAGGAGGTGTAAAGTCTACACTAAGTATGCGTGTGGAAGTGGTTAGATGGACCTTAACAAGAATTATAGATGGGAGGTGGGAGTATGTAAGTATGCGTGTGGGTGTGAATTTGAAGGAAATGAAAGTTAGTTGCCATTGTCATAAAGTATTTTTAGTAAATGTAAATATAAATGTTTCTGGAGTGAATGCGTTAGTATTATTTATTATTATTGCATCAGTTTATATGTGTTAATTACAAAGTGTTGAGGATTTTAAATTAGGTCAATACATGTAGGGGGTTTGCAAGTGAAAGAAACGGGGAGAATGATAGCACAGGGTTCTTATTTTTGGTTTGAGTTTTGAGGTCCGGGTAAGGGGTGTTCTAGGTAACTTTTCATTAAGCTTTGGCTGTAAATTGATGAGAACAGAGCCTTGGTATAACTAGCGCTAATTGCGTATTGGTTGCAGTTTAATAGGCGATGTAAATGATAGACTTTGCAAAATAAGATTTTGTTAGAGATAATTGTCTGAAGAACTATGAATTAAAATTGTTGTAGCGTTAGTTCGATCTTGCAAGAGGGGAAGTTATCCAATGCGCATTTTCTGTATTAATGTTGTATGAGCGTTATATATTCATAGAGTGTTCCAATATTTATATTAAAAGATTACATTTTTTGTGGCGAGGGCAGCGAAAAAAAAGAAGAAAATTGGGAGTGTTAGCCGTTTGCTAGTGGAACGGAGCTGCAAGGGAGGGTGTTAAGTTTTTGCATGGTTAGCGTTAGAGGTGCTAGATATTAGTCCTTGTTGGCTGTGTTGTTCAGCGGGATTAATATTTATATATACATTCATATGTATGTACAGGCACACACACACACGCACGCACACCCACATATATACATATATTGTGTGTATGTGTATATGTGGGTCAGTGCGCGGGGGTGTGTTAGAATAACGAGTTTAAAAAAATACGCTGATGGAATAGAATACTATAATCGTCTCTACAACAGATCAACATCTCTATACGTTCTGACTTTACCATGATCAGGTGAACGTGTATATTTTGAATAAAAACTCCTATACAAGACGCGACGCTCGAGAGAAACACAAATGTCGATGATAATCAGACAAGTATTTATTTGTTGTAATATTTGTTTGTTTATTTTCATTACGTAAACAGAATACTAGTTATGCGAGTTATTTCTAAAGAGTGTTAACAGAAAAGCCTGGATATAAAAAAAAAACACACACACCATGTACCTAATTTTTTCTTCTTTCTATGATCGATACATAATGCGTATATAACCAGAAACATTTGGTCTGCCATTCTCAAGAAGTCAACGGTGCTTTAGTTGGATTATTGTAAAATTGGTTTTATTATCAATGCTTTCTCGTAAACACCGTGAAAACATAAATACATATAAATTAATGTAAATATAAGTTGAGAAATATTATTTCCTGAAATTACTTTTGCTAAACAAATCTTGATTTTTGTGTAAAATAACTTTCAAGAGCTGTGAATATTTCTGGCTTTCAGACTAATATTCTCAGCTCATTTGTTTCAACATTTATGAGCCACATATTTAGGTTATACTTTGGTACACCATTACTAAATTTTGCAAGGGTCCACATTTTTCAACACATGCACCAAAAATATGCAGAATGTCTCCCTCTTTTTCACTTACATATAACAACTGATGTGAGTTTGTAAATTATCATGTGTTACTTGTGTGTTTTATATTATTTACTGTCATTGTTTTTATTCAGTAACTGAAAGAGTAATTGAGATAATTGATGCCACTGCGGACTATGTAATTCTTAATATTGAATTACCACGCACATCTTTTGAATTAAATCAGCAATAATTGGTTTGAAACCTATTAGCCATTATATTTTTCAAGAAAAAGTCAATGTATCTGTTGTTGTAAAGAAAAATGTATACACAAAACCTCAGTTCACTGCAGCAGCGTCGTCCGTCAGTACTTTCTGTAGACTCGTTTTCACATCTCTCCGACCTGCACCAGTGCCTTATTTTTATAAAAGACAGAGTCCTCACAATTTGCATACGTGCGAGAGAGCACATGAGATTCTGCGAGACTGCATTGTTATATAAGGCCGCAGGCGCCCTCCTGGGCCTTTGTCAGCATCATGACGCTCGTCATCAAAGCGCACACCGAGGCCGTTTAAAAGGCAAACTTGCGTTCCCACATTTTTCGCCACACTCCCCCCTGATATCATTATCACAAGAGAGGGCCGGGACGCGTGACATTTTTCTTCAGGTGCTTTTCGGAGAGGAGGACCGGGGACGTCGTCCTCGCCTGTGCTTTTGTCCCCGGTTTCAGGGTCGGTGAACCTAAGACTGCTTATTTAAGGATCGCTATCTACGAAGCCGGACTAACCCAGAATGATGGTTCACTTGTCTCGGATCCAGTCTCGCTCGCATCGATGAATGGCGGTAGCACTTGCAATGTCAATCGAAGATCCTTGATGTGAAGGGTCACCCAGTCTACCCACACCAATTGCAGGCTGATCACGTCAGTAACACGCCCGGTTCCGTAGCGTGTTGTGCACTTACCGCGGGGGTTCTTAACCCAGACGACCCCCCTCTTTGTTACTCTCTCCCGTTGCCCCCAGCTTGGGACGTGGGCTGGTCTTAACACCTCTGACCCTGACATTCTGCTAGTGTAGTGCTGGCGCGGTAGAGGGTGAAATGTTGTCCTTAGGGGTATTATACCAATAGACCGCCTTAGGCACCGTATACCCCTTTCTTTCAGCAATGGTATTGGGGGTCCTGTGGTGTCTCTCAATTATTCCGTTCCCGCTAGGCACATGGGCTCGCCGAAATCGCAGCCGTATACCCCATCTGTCTGCGAACTGTTTGAACTGCTCGCTAACAACGGCGGTGCCATTGTCGGTCAGTATCTCTAGGAATAAACTTTCCATTCACGGACAACAACGGCCGAGTCCTGCTGGCCAAGGGTCTGCCACAATGTAAATGTAGACGTCCAAAAGTTCCCGCCGTTGTGGTGAGCTACGTCCATTGCAAGCTTGTTACAATTTCCTCTCACACTCAATTTTCCCGTCTTCCACCGGACTGGTGCTGGGTCGATCGACCGGCAGGTTTCGCAGCTTCTCACAACAGATTTCACGTCCCTCTTTGACACATAGGGGTCGACCAGCCTGGCAAAGTAATGAGTTAGGTTTATACCGGGGTGCCCGCTTTGGCAATGGACATTAGCAACACGATAGGACTGCACCAGTGTCACATCTACGGCTAGGCTGAATTGCTTAATGATCTCGATCAGGGTAGCAAGTCGTCTCCGTATAAGCGTTTAAGCTGATGCTTCCATTGTCAACCGGACTTTCCCACTCGAGGCATCGGTTATCCACCGATGCATGATAGTGGAGTCTGTGATGATGTGTAGCAATCTGGCCTGTCATTGAATTGCTAGATTTACCTCTTTAAGTGTAGCATCAAGCTCAGCCAGAGTTATGTGCCCGGCGGCATTTTCCTACCTAAGCCAACAGGCATTTTCGACAATAAATCCATCGACGGCCAGGGCAACGCTAAGGGCGGGTGAGCTGGCGTCCACCAAAACTGTAAACTCGCTCCCGTCGACACACTAGCTCCCTCGCACGGATTCATCCTGAATCACTCTGGCCACAACTTCCACCATCATGCTTCACAGGGCGGGATCGCGCATATCATCGTCCTATCTCGTTGACATGGAAGTCGCACGTCACTTTATGGGCGCCACGGCCACCCGGAGCCACCAAAACACGAGGAAGTGGCCCACCAACTTTAAGCAGACGGAACAAATGTTCCGACGAATGGATCTTACGGG
Organism: Euprymna scolopes; assembly: GCF_053919585.1. Taxonomy (NCBI): domain Eukaryota; kingdom Metazoa; phylum Mollusca; class Cephalopoda; order Sepiida; family Sepiolidae; genus Euprymna; species Euprymna scolopes. The sequence goes on along the minus strand of NC_136484.1, from coordinate 10,356,942 downwards.
ATGGCACCAAATCTACTCCAGCAGAGTCCGACTTCACATGCAAACCAAGAACTTTCGCTCCATCTTGCAGATGCTCTGGTTCCTTGCACAAAGTTTTCAAAGTGTTCTTTTACCGCCTTGGCAGACATAAGGCTCTCGTTCACGAAAATGTCAATATACGACGACGTCGCCTGTCGCACGGCTTTGTTTTGACGCCGGATCGCCTGCATAATCGCTGTCATAATGTCCGGGGCCACGTTCAGGCCTAACCCCAGCCTGGTCAAACAATTCCCACTCTTGGCCATCAACAGTGACTAAGTCTTCTTATCGCCTATAAAAAGGGTCAAATGTCTTAACCTGCTCTGCTACGTAAGTGAATGTTTAAATCTAATTCCATATGGTGTTTTGAGAAAAAAACTTCGCTATTATCAATGTATTCCGTTCTGTTCAAAATTTTAAGGAAAGTTCTTGTTGTCTGTCCTGTTCAAGCAACAATTTCTCCTCTAACATTTGCTGACGTTGTTAGTGATTATCTTATTGTTCCGACAGTAGCTTTTTTCGTATTTATTCCTGCTTTTTGTTGCTGAAACTGCTGTTAAAATTACAACTGGACCTGTCTATTTTGGTCTGTTCAATTTTCCTCTGTTTAATGCTACAACTGATCAACAGTGTTATAATTGTCTTAAAATTCACCCGAGCTTCGTTTTACATGTGCCATTTATCGCATAGATTCTTATCAAATTACCGTCAATTGTTATTTTGGATTCGGTTGTTGCGTAGCCAGTTAATTATGGTTTAAATGTTGAAAGAAAAACAGGAACGCTCATAAGCAGCTAAATAAAATATATAATAACAGATAATACAGAAACTTATATTGGTTGAGAGGAACTCCGTTCAGCTGGAAGGACAAAGTAAGGTTACTGAATTTCATATCAACACTACTCGATAGCACAGACTGGTATCCGGAAGTGACGTCAGGAATAGTCCGTTGTCAGTATCTGTAAAGCTTCCCCCCCAACAAAGATTAGGCTAACACATTTTACAAGTGTAAGTAAAATCTATAGTTTGGGTTACAGAAAGCGTAGAATAGGTCAATTCCTTAATAATCCAAAAATGTATAGACTCGTAGAAAACACTTTTTGTTAAAAATTCGTGTAAATTTAAAAAAAATAAATAAATTCTGGTGTAAAAATTGAAATTTATAGACTAACACTTTCTACTACACTTAGCTGTTTGTGTAATAATGATTAACCGAATATTGTCTACAAACCCTTAAGTTTGATCACTTTTTGTTTTATTAAAAAAACACAATTACTATGAATTTGCATACACAAAAATAACAAAAAAAGGAACCCCTGACGTCAGCAATATATATGTCCACCCATGATCTTCTTATCTTGAAGTATTTAATGTATTTACTCTTATATTATCATGTTCTTACGTGTGACCATTATCCTGTGTTTTCCAACGATTTCAAATTATTTTTTCTTACTCCTGAGTTGCTGTTGATCAACTCACAACTTTATTGAACATAATTCGTTTCACAAGTAGAAGTAATTAACATACATTTTTTCATTCAAATATTGTTTAATTAAAACATATTTGGTTCAGTTTTGTTTAATTAATACCTCATCTATCAACTTAAATGTAGCATAAATTGGGGGATTTATGTTTCACACGTTTATACGTAAAGTAGAAATGGGTTTCGCGACTCTTTTGCGTAAATCTATTCTTCCCCAATCTATTCTTAAAATTACAAAGTTATTAATTAAATTTTTGCGAAAATTATTTCCACGTATGATACGTCCAATGTATATTTGATATGTCCGGAATGTTTCGACCTATCACTAATAACACCAGTAATTCTAATTCTAATATGACTTCTACTGCTAATTAAAATAATCTATATATGGATACCGTAGTAGCTTTAATGCACGTTCATACGTGCCCCATGGTTTTTAGATTATAAATTATTCCATCAGATGCCCGTTTTTATTAAGAAGGAGAATAAAATGAAAACATGTTGAGAACAATATATTAAGAAGCTAATTTAAGATTCGTAGTATGTTAGCACTTTGTTTCTTCTTGTATAAAAATGTAAAACCATGAAAATAAAAAAAGTGATGTTTGGGCCACACGTGAAACTAGAATACCCCTTCTTGGTCTTTTGGCAAGGATCCTGAATAGTAACTGTTCTATCAAAAGAAGGCATATTACTATTGTAGGATTTACTTTTGAGCTGGACATTATACAATGAAAATATGCCACGGACTCTTATAAGGGTATTTAAGACAGGTCGATATAAGTAGATATATTCTGACACTTAATAAACCAAACTATTAGAATAATTATTTAACAGTTTTAACAAAAAGGCTCCAATAATATCGTTGGGTCTCCACTTACACCGAACGTTCACAAAACACATAGCAACAATATCTTACACAGGAAATTGTCAATATGACATTTTCACAAGTCCTGCAAGTAATAATGAAGATTAGACAGCTGCCATAGCTCAGAGGTAACACGCCTACCGTAGATTCATCCGGCATAACATCTGTACAAACAGACAAAAGTATATAGAAGCTAGAGATGATTATAAGAAAGAAGTAGCGACAGCTAAGATTGAATATACTGAAACCACCAGGAAACGCATTGACGCGCAGAAACTAGGAAATCGTGATTTTTGTACAAAATTACAATTGTATAGTAAATAATGGGAAATCAACAATACCCCCACTATCAAACAATTATGAGATTGTTTGCACAATTCTCAAGTACATGATATCATAAAAACCTAGACACCTCAGAAGCACGTAGACCTGATCTCGTCCCGACTGTGCTATAAAACAAAAAGCTCCTCTGATTTTGCACCAGGTCTCTGTAAACAAATGCCTTAAGGAATCTTGCTTTTCTGACTGCTGGAAAACTGCTTCTGTGGTACCAGTTTACAAAAACTCTGACGACCCATTAAATTATTGCCCAATGAGCCTCCTCCATCTTTTCGCCAAAATATTTAGTCCTTAGTTAATGAAGATCTTTTCAACCACCTACAGCTTCAAAACCTCTGTCTGACCACTTATATGGATTTAGGCAAGCCCGTTCTATTGCAGATATTATAACTGTAATTTCCGAACTGGATAAGGCAGAGAAGGGGAGGGTAGTAGCCCTAGCTTTATCTAAGGCTTTTGACAGGGTATTGCACGATGATCTTCCTATGAAAATAAAATCCTATTGTATTACTGGACGAACTCTTAGCATAATTGAATCCTTCTTAAATGAAAGAAAAATCCAGATTGTCATCGATGGGCGTACATAAAAAAATGATACAAATGCGGGTGAACCTCAGGGATCTATCTTTGGACCTTTGTTGTTTCTGATATTCATAAATGACTTACCTGTTAAAGTTGTCTCGGAGATGCGTATATTTGTCGACGACATCACGCCCTATGGCAAGCACGTGGGTAAAACTAATGAGCACTTATTTAAGGTAATAGCGGAAACCGTAGAGAAAAACCTTCAGTCTGTATTGGAATGGGGTAAAAACTGGATGAACAGATCCAACGCTGCCAAGACAAAGCTCGTTTCCTTTAATAATTACATGAAACCTTACCAATTACAAAAAGCTACGACTAAAGATAAATTACCTGAAAGTATTTCTGTTCAAGCTCCTTTGTTTAATGTTCACAGGAAAAAGGCTGCTACGAAGAAACTGGTCCTTCTCTACCGTGCCAGAAAGTTACTTACGCCTGTAAGTATATTGTACCTGCACAGCCCCACCATTCGCACATGTATGGAGTACTGCTGTTACATTTGACTGCTGCGACTGCTTCTAGTCTCTCGCTCCTGTACAGGATCAAAAAGAGAGGTACCAGCCTGATATGTCTCAAACTATCTTCTAAGCCTCAGTCCCTGTCCCATTGACGAAATGTTTCATCCCTCTGCCTGTTTTGCACGTATTTTCATGACGAATCACAAGCCTTTGGACCCCCACCACGTAAACACCACCGACAAGCAAGAAAATCCTACCCCTACACAGTAGAGATCCCTAAATGTATAAAGGTTTTTAATTCTAATAGCTTCTTTCCCTAGAACTGCTTGGCTTTGGAATTATCTTCTGGTTTCCTGTTCCCTAACTCACTGACATGCAGAAGTCCAAATGTTATGTTAACAGGAATCTTGCTGCTAAACTACCTACATAGTACCCGGCAAGGTAGATCCCTGACAGTAGCCCCGTGCATGAAAGTTGCAATGTTCCTTGTTTGAGGGGAAAATGTAATAAAAAACAAAAATAATAATGATAATAATTTGGACTGTTTATATGGTAGACTCCAGAAGAACTGAGCCAGCTCGATCAGAAGATTAGGAAACTCATGACCATGCAAAACGTACTATACCCGAAGGTGGATGTTGACGACTTTACGTAAAAAGAAAAAAAAAACGGTAGGCGGGGGCTGGTTTCTATAGAAGACTGTGCGAATGACACCAAAAAAGAACTAGAAAAATACATAACCATGGTAGCGAGAGTCACTGAAAGTAAATAAAAAAGAAAATAGACAGACAAATGATAAGACAAGAAAAAAAACAACTATACAGAAGATACATAAGGATGGCAAAATATGAAAATAAGGAAATTACTTTGACATGGATGCGAAAAGGAACCATAAGATGGGAAACTGAATCCCTAATAACTGCAGAACAAAATAACTCGATAAGAATCAACCACATCAAAGCACATATCGACAAAACACACAACCCCCCCAGAAAATGCAGATTCAGTGGACAAATAGACGAGACGATAAACCATATTTTAAGTAAATGTAGCAAACTCAGCCAAAAAAATACAAGAAGAGGCACGACTTAATGGGGAGGGTAATTCACTGGGAAGTATGCAAACAACTGAATCACGAACCCACAGACAAGTGGAAAAACATAAGTCAGCAACTGTTCGTGAAAAAGAGAATCACAAAATCCTGAGGGACTGATAAACCCATCCAATCAAGAAGATTGGATGTCGTAATAATTAGCAAGAAAGAAAAGTCCTGTCAAATCATAGACTGTGTAGTTCAGATTACCATAGGGTGAATATAAAAAAAAGGAGAAACGGGGCAAATACACAAAGCTAGCCAGAGAGCTAAAAATCATATTAAAGAGTAAAGAAATCAAAATAATAGTAAGAGCATTAGGGACAATCCCGAAAATCTTTGCAGAAAGAATGGGAGAAATTGGAATCCAAGGAATGACTGAAGAAATACAACGAACAACAGTTATGAAAACAATTTTAATATTAAGGAAATCCCTTGAATGTGAAGACTAACACACAGAAGTAACAAGCGCCGGCCTGACAAACTGCTGCAGAGGCAAAGGATGAAGAAGCGCTACATAGAACCAAGAAAACTGAAGCCGCATATCTATACGTTCTCTAACCTGCTCACCCCCAATTACCTCATCACCCCCCAAGAAAAATTTAAAATGAGATTAAATAGCCAAGTAGAGTCAAGGAATTAGGAAAGACCAAGGAACTGACAGGACCTCTACCGGATAAGTGCGAAGAGAACTGAGAGCTTGGAGATGCTTCTTGCCACTCAAATTCCAGAGAAGATCAATGCCCGCAGCCAACGAGAAATCAATGGTAAGCGACTGTTGCGATAATGCAAATTTATTTGCGAATGTCATCGAAAAAGGTGGAGATGAATGAACATCTGGGGAGACTTTTTGTCACTCAACTTCCAGGGAACATCACAGGCTCTTTTCAAGGAGAAAACTTTGATGACCTGTGTTAAAACTCCTAGAAAACCGATAATAATAATAATAATAATAATAATAATAATAATAATAATAATAATAATAACAATAATAATAGTAATAATATTAGTAATAATAAATATAAATAATATATATAATATTAAATATAAAATATATTAAATATTAATGATAAATAATAATAAATATAAATAATAATATTTATAAATAATAATAATGAATAATAATAATAATAATAATAAATAATAACAAATTATACTAATAATGATAGCTTGATAACTTATAATAATAATGATAATAAATAGGAAAAAATAATTATACTAAAAAATTATAATGAATTATAAAATAATAATAATAATGCTAATAATGCTTATATTGTAATAATTAAAATAAAAATAATAATTTATAATAATAATAATAATAATTATAATAACGTTGTTAATTACATCTACAAAAGTGTATCGTTCACAATAGTATACACTGATTATCGTAAGCAATAGTCAGTATATCGCAAAATAAATGAACCAAATTAAATCAAGTCACGTTTGCCGCATGATACGAAAAAAAAATATTGTCCGTCGTCAGTTGCTCATAAAACAGATCACCTATCACGCATGATTTGACCTTTATCATTGAATGATATTCATTAAACCGCACAAGTAAAAGCTTGACATTAATCGATTCATGAAATCTATTTTCTTTTATTTTTTTTAAACTTGTTAAATATTCGAATTAGAAAAGTGCCATTTTTCATTTATGGATCATTAAATATTAAAAACTGATTTCTATTTTTTTTATTGTAAAAGAGAAATCAGTTAAAAACTTGTTCAGAATTTAGGAAGGTTGGCATTCGAGACGTTTCATAAATCACTATATATAATATCTATTTGGGAGGAGCAATTTAGAGTGATTTGGAAAATTATGATGAAGTTAAAAACGAACAGATATGTATTAATTAATCATGAGACTTGTATAGAAAATTTGCATGGACTGTTAATCAATTATATTTGATCCATGCTTGAGCTTCCTGAATGAATCATTTATTGAAGAAAAACGATAAACCCATGTCATTTAAATTTATATAGTCATAAATTATTTTAACTGTAATGTTATTAAATCCTTTTTTCCTCTCCTAATAAATCATAATTCGAACTTTCATATTCAAGTTTACCATCAGCGCCGTCGTATGATATCGTTCAGTTATGGAGAAGGTTTTACTCATTCCAGTTATTTAATGAGTCCTCTTAAACAATATTTCGCATTAAACAAAACGGGCACGAATATCATGAATAGAGATCATAATGTATTAATACGAAGCATGTCTTTAAACTTCTGTCTAAATAGAAAGAAACTCGAATCAATTTTATTACTAATTGTGCAAACGTTTATCTCGTACTTAACATACAATGGGCTCGTATTTTATATTGTTTTCTTTTGTCAATAATGTTTTGTAATGTTTTTATTGACAATGCTATGATTATTTAAGAAGTTCATAGAATTACAAAGTTCAGAAATTCAATAAAAGCGATTTTGTTAAAGATTAGTTGTTTTCTATTTTAAGCAGAAATTAAGTAAACACATGTGTTACTAGCAGACCGTCAGTCGTGTTCGGATCGTAAAATACGCATCAATTTTATATTTTAATTTATAACGAAACTGAGGCATGTGTATCGCGTATTCACTTCTTGTGAAAAAAGAAAAAAACTCAAGCTGAGACCGAAACCAAAACACAAGACAGTGAGACAAGTTCAATAATCATTAGACTATCTTGACGCAACTATAAAAAGTAATTTCAAACCTACTTATTCTTAACATAAATAATCTTTCAAGTGAACCGGCCATGCATGCTCATTTGTAAAACAATCGACAAACAGATAAAAATTCTATGATCTCCACGTACCAATATTTCAGTTTTGACCATTTAACAGCACATTTCCCGTATAGAAAACAGATTAAAAAGTTTATCACGTGTATGAACGTCCTATACACAAAATTTCAAGTCTGTATATTAAGCATTCGTTGGGTATATAGGTTGAGAATGTCCTCACACTTACTCACTTTTATAGATTTACTAGTTCGCTACCTAGCGTTTGTTGGTTATAAAATACGCCTAAATATTATATTTTAATTAATGCAACATTCTTATTTATTATAAACTGAAATTCGTAACATTTAATTCCATTAAAAATGTAATTAAAAATAAACGGAACGGGACTGAGAAATGTGCATGCCAATATAATGTTTTTTTCTAAACAATTCACTTCGTGTCAGTCAAAAATATACTCCAGCTGAGATCGGTACCAAAAATAATTATAGTAGATAATCTACAATAGACATTAAGCCAGCTTGAGACGACCTTTTTTCAAACATACATATTCTTAACATTAGGAATCTCTAATGTGAACAATTCGGGCATGCGCATTAGTAAAACGGTTTACAAAGAGGAAAAAATACGATGTCCCCCCACGTACCAAATGTTCAATTCTGACCCTTCAGCAAAAACTTTTCCCTATAAAAACTGATTGAAAATATTTTCCACATGCCTGAACACACTCAAAAATAAACTTCAAGTCAGTACATAAAAGATTCTTCGGGTATATAGATTAAGAAATGTTTGGACACTCATTCTCACTTTTATAGATTTATAGATGGATTAACAAACATATTTTTCTACTTAAGCAACATGTGTTTAACTTTGTAAGTTGTAATAACTTAAACAAACGGATTTTTACGTATGCACTTATATTACCTGTAAAAAAAATCAAAACAGAACTTAAAACACTGTGTTTGTGCTTTTATATTACATATGAGAAATTTCTAATCAATAATTATATTGTATTGTATATTGATTATATTGTATTGTATATTGATTAGTAAAACGCACAGCTTACTTTTGTACAATCAAAGTGGACATGTAATAACCTTATTTATTGCTGTTACTTCATATATTCTGAATACTATTTGATATTATATCAACTATAATTTTGCAAAATCTAAGAATATAAACGACAGTTCAGATTAATAGACTTTCTAAATATTTACTGGTTTATATAAAACAGTATAAAACATCTATTGAACTTTTTTGTGATCATCTATTTCAAATGATTTTTTTAGATTCGAACTTCACAAATTATTGATTGTATACGTGATCTTGATTTTTGTGATTGGATACGTGATCTTAATGCTTTGAGATTCTTAAGTTGTATTTCCTTAAGAAGTTTATAATTCTTTATTTTCTGATAATTAAATATAGTAACAAATTTACTAATAAAAGAAAAAAACATGTTATTTCACAGCTTTATAATAATGATTACCCAAATCACGTATCCGTGACTTTGTGATCATGGCGTCGTTTCCTTCTTCGAGAACTCATTCTAATTGTCTAGACAAGTTTAATGTTGTTTTTTCCATAATGCACTTTAGTTTCCTTTATAAAATAGTACGTGTTTATGTACATATATTTTCGTGAAAAAGTTCAAGTATGTGTTCTATTTACAATTATATAGAACATAATGTATACACACACACACACACACACACACATATATATATATATATATATATATATATATATATATATATATTATAAGGTAAAATTAAAAGCCAAGAACAATGCGAGATTTTTTTTATATAGAGTAAAATTAAATGAAAACAAAAGAAATAAATTTCTTTTTTTTGTTGTTTGTTTTTTCTTTTTCACACAAATTTTAACTCTAAACAACAGTAATTTTTTTAGACGCTGTCTTCTCTTGAAAAAGGACTAATAAGTCTGAAATATATTGAGATTTATAACACCATTGAATACAACCGAAAAAAAATTACTGTTGTTTAGAGTTAAAATGTGTGTGAAAAAGAAAAAAACAAACAACAAAAAAAAGAAATTTATTTCTTTTGTTTTACTTTAATTTTACTCTATATAAAAAAAATCTCGCATTGTTCTTGGCTTTTAATTTTACTTTATAATTTTCTTCAACAATGCTTCAAGAAAACTACAACCTACTTATATATATATATATATATATATATATATATATATATATGAAATGAATATTACAATTGAATTTACCAAAATGATCCAAGATGGTAAAATTAAAGGAAATTATAAATATTAAAGAATTAATATTTATAAAATTATCTCAGCCAGATATAAAAGCTCCATAAAACCAAATAGGAAATAGAGCTAATAATATGAGCAAACAGTTAATAAAATATGTTAAAAACACTTTGAAATAAGTTAAAAACATATTTAATCTGAAAAGAATCTTGGAAGTTTTTTAAAACCTTGATTTATATATATGTATATATGTATATATACATCCCTATATATATACACACACACCCACGCATATATATATATATATATATATATATATATATATATATAGAGAGAGAGAGAGAGAGAGAGAGAAAGAGACAGTGAGAGAGATCAGACATAGAAAAGGAGAGTAAGTAGAGGAACCTACAAATACAAAATGGCGTATAATAAAATATTTCTTTATTTACTTAATAGGCGTCGCGATATTGGAAAAACATAACCTTATGATAATGCGTAAAACGGTGTAGTGATTATTACCTCCGCAAGTCTGCAATAGTTGTAATATTGAAAGACGTCTAATAACTTCCTCAAAATATTTAGATAATTTCCCACTAAAATACCAAAGTATTCGTATATTTGCTGAATTTCAGAACTTTTTATATACTAGATAATATTTAATTTATATATCAATATTAATGTTGGATACACATTTTATTACGTTTTCTACTTATGTCTAATGGTTCTTTTAATCTTTAGGAATAACAATCTCGTAATAATTATTATGTTATTTATATTTTATTCTTTTAAATATACAAGCATTTAGAAGAAAAATTTTAAGGTTCAAAGTATAACATTCAAATAATCCGTAAATATATTATTAATATTAATACCTGTAAATGGGATTTTTTTCCATGAACAAAATACTGAATTGTTTAACGTTTATTATTAACTTTTACTCATGAAAAGGGAAATATTTTACAGTTATTTGAACGGTTATTATTTGTTAATACTATTCAAATTAGATTAAAAAGAAAATCCTTCAAATAATTAAAGCAAGTTTAGTTTTTGAGAAATACTTATGAGAAATACAAGAAAACAATATAATTACTTTTTTTTTTACTTGGGAGTCACCGCTTATCAAAGCCCAACGGCCATACAAGGGTAAGAATTAATGAAGGTAAGGTGAGGTTGTAGTAATCTTTAATGGTGGAAATTGGGAATAATTTCATTATTTATGGGATGTGCTCAATAAGAATTTGTTTATATTGGATTTGAAGGCAACACTGTTGTATTTAACCATAAAGCAGGCCAGCGGACTAGTATTCCGCAGAAAAACAGTTCTAGAAAAGAAGTTTTGTTCATAAATCCGTGTTTAGATTTAGACACTGATAGAGAGATGGGGAAATCGTTTATAGTGGTTGTATCTTGTCGAGTACTTTTTGTGAAAGTCTGTCAAGGGCGAACCATAGATTGACGTCCAGTCGAATACTTTTGACGAGAATATCGATAGAGAAGAGGTAGGTGTGTAACGTCTCTTCTGTGGGATAGAGGTTGCAGAGAGAAAAAAGGGCATCCCCTACTAGATTGCAAACCAAGTATTTATTTTTATCAAGGCTGGGTAAGGGGCACTGGACATCTCCTGTCCAGATGTAGAAACAGTATGCTATTTTAGGCGTACATGGCCCTTATTCTGAAAAAGTATTGTATGGGCAGTGAGATACCTACATGACTGGTAGAGTGTTCTCAATATTTTTATTTCTTAGCTATTTAATATATGTAGATATGCATTTTACAAGCAATACATTTATAATGTTTATTTGCTACTCTCGAGCTGAGGTATATTCTCTTCAATCTATGTATGGCCTCCGGAAAGGCTATAGATTATCACAAAAAAAACATGTCAGTTTAGTGCTAAACACTTGAAGTGTTTTAACATTTTGTAGAACAAAATGCGTTTTAACAAGCCATTTCAATAAAAAAAAACTTCTGTAATCTTGTAGAAACGAAGTTAATAAATATTCAAAACATTTTCAAATATTTTGTGCATCTATCATTTCTTACATGATATATTTCAAGTGCATTATAATCTAAGGTGGATATTTAAAAAAAGAAGTAAAAAATAATTACGTTCCTAATTATATTAAGTCATGGTTATAATTGTATATTTTGTAAAATATAAAAAACGACAAACATAGATACGATAATGTGAGTTATTTCACACAAAAAAAAAATTACAGTTATTCTCTGCTTTAAAAGATTTAAGTAAAATTTGCAAAGTATATTATACATATTTCGACACATCCCGAATTAAAATTGATATGCGTTCAATAATCTCATGTTGCATGAACTTATATCGCCGATTACATTCTGAACAATTAATCGATAAGAATATACACCGGTTTTTGTCGTTAAAATGTATAAAAGGGTGATATGTCGCTAAAACGACGTACAAAACGAAAATAATTTATTATTTTTGGAGTGAAAAATAGACTAACTTACGAAACCGATCAACTCTAGTAACTGTCATCTTCCTGACACATATTTAAAAAAATGAACTGAATATTTAATAACCGAACATTTATCGAATATTGATTAAGTACCTTTGACCCCAAAAATATTATTGTTATAACAAACTTCACTTAGCATTATTTTAAGCTTGTTTTTATTTTGTGTCAGATTCTCGCTATTTTTTGATATATTGCCCACCAATAAAAAACAAAGATTTCAATCTTTTTCTGATGGAGCGTGAGTAAATTTTAAATGACTTTTGATATTTTAGTTATTTTTAATGCTTTTTAATGCAAAACAAAATCAAATAAATATAATTTTTTTATGATTTTATGAGAGATTTTTATGAATATCTGATGGGATATATTAACCCATGTTTATTCAACTTATATACATACTTGATGTTCATCTGAACTAACTTTACTTTCAGTTTTATTTTCTTTTTTAAATATATTATTTTTACAAAAATATTTCTGTTAAACTTATTTATGAGTTATATCCATTTACTAATCCATCGTCTGGACAGGAACTTGTTAATTGACCGACAACATTTTACTCATGACTAAAAGAGTATTACCATTTTACTATGCATATTTATCCCCGTAGACATGCCGTAAAATTATTTTACATCAATCCAATATACATTTGTAAACACCGGAACATGTCTCTTTAAACTTGATGCAGAGAGCTTTACATTATGTCGATATATTAAGGAAACGTGTTTATAAATGTTAAAAATTAACGTATTTCTTTCGTTGCCCATCCTTTACAAAGGCAATAAAACTCTAAGCAAATCACGATTTGTTCAACCGGTTGCATAACTAATGATTTACATTGGTATTTTGATCACATTTTAACGCTGTTCAAATAAGATCCCTCAAGTCAAGTGATATTAAGCCTGCACAATACCGTCTGGAATACCATTTTGGAATACCATTTTTGCTCTCTAGGAAATCATTTTTGTCGGGTATGTATAATACCGAAAGTAGATAAACGCCCGGAATTTACAGAAAAACTTTTCCTTCTACGTCAAGTTGCTATTTATGGTATTATAGACAAACCCGATAATTACCCAATCTTAATATGTCATGAGCTAGAAGGGAAGTTGTACGGCTCAGTAAACGACCATGAATCATCATAATGTCCATGCTAGTACACGACATGATCAATCCTGAGACAGTGAAACAGCGTTAAGTGTTCCATATGTACAGATCTGACTAAAAATATATGTAGCCATTTTTTGTGTGCTTTTGAAAAAGCAACACAAGCTGAAGTAAAAGTGATCGAATTTGAAAATAATACATGAACATTTCGAATTGGAACGCTTCCGGACTAGACTGCTTCATGGATATTAGATAAAATAACTTACCAATTTGCACAGATGACTGCATTTAAAACTGACATAATTTTAACAGGAGATGTAATTGATGAATTAAGCACACATGGACGAGCAGTGCTCTACTATAAGGATACATAAAAATAAGCCCCTGATCTGCATTTCATGAATGTGAAACTTGCTGGCATACATTTTTGTAGACGTGATGTAACAGTTTCAAGAACAATAAGAGATATTGTCTGTAGAACAAAGAAGTGTGAGTAGTAGAACATCCAAAGATCAATTGCTTACAAATAAAATAATACTTTGAGAGATTCTAATAGAAGATTAATAAGTTGGTAGATGTAATGAGTTGATTACTCCGAAGCATTTGATTTGGTTTCACATACCTGGACGAATAAATGCATGGTAATATTTGAAATAGCGATGTATGTGAAATATTTCTTCGAATGAAGTATGCAATAACGGAAGCTTTCTCACGGGAAAAATCTTAGCGACGTTCATCTGAAAGAAAGTTTTTTTCAGGGGAACAGCTTGTCGCCATTATTGATTATTTTGTGGATGGTAGATTTGTCGATCATATTATTACAAGCAAATGCGTGGGTTAGGTGAAAGAAGAAAGAATACTGTGTGAACCATTTATTATTCATCACAAACAGAGATATCAAAAGTTAGCTATTTCCTCCTATAACAGACAACACGCTATGCAACATACAAATATCTGTGCGTGAGGTAGCCAAGCTAATCAAGAACCTTGATTCCAGTAAAGCAACTGGCCCTGATGGCATTCCAGTTATAGTGCTGAAAAAGCTTCTATCTTTACATCATCAACGCTCTGATCCCCATCTGGCATCAACTGAAATGCATGGCTCTCGTCTTGAGAGGCTCCATGTTTTGACAAGCTTCTGGGTTTGACCTTTGCTCCTGATCTAAAATGGAACACGTACATCACATCTGTTCCCAGGGACGCTGGGAAAATTGTGGGATCCTTCTACCGCTCCAGAAGATATCTGACTACTGATGCAATTCTCTATCTTTATAAAAGCCAAGTACGTCCAAGGATGGAGTGCTGCTGCCATATCTGGGCAGGAACTGCTAAAAAAGCCTATCCTGCCTTGACAGAGTACAAAATAGACTTCGTGGTTTAGTGGGGTATGCCCTTTTCTCTACCCTGCAACCTCTCTCCCACAGAAGAGACGTTGCGAGCCTGTGTTTGTTTTATCGCTATTTCCATGACAGGTGCTCGTCTGAGCTCCAATCCCTCGTCCCCCTTCGCCAATCTTTCACAAGAAGCACCCGTCTGGCTGAAACTACTGTCAATAATTTTCCCCACTCTTTATCTGTGCCTAAATCCAAACGTGGATTCCATGAACAAAGCACGCCAGTGGAACTCTCTGCCGCTTCCTGTTTCCCACCTGACTACAACTTGAACGTCTTCAAGTCCAGCATAAACAAACTCCTGACAAACCGCCTCCTTAGGTAAGACACTCTATCAAAACCCCCAATACTAATGATTACTACACTACTATCTCATTGATTACTGTACACGCAATAACTCTTATCCCCGAGTGGCCTTCGGGCCTTGATAAGCGGTGACCCCCATGTAAAAAAGTAAATAAACGTTATTGAAAATATTGCTAGGAATGTCCATTGTTATACATGTAAGATTACAGTGTTGGAATGTACTGAATGTGACATGAGTATGTTGCAGGAGGAGTTATGAAGACTGATAAGCAATATGATTATATGATTGACTCAAAGAAGCTTAGTCTAGCTTTTAAGAAAAAAAGAACGCTTTCCATCTCTCCGTGACAGCTGAGATATATGTGGAGGAAAAGAGACAGGAAAAGGTCGAAAAGTACCAATACTTTAAATTGGATATAAATGTTGGCACTGTGGTACTTGAAGAATTACGAAACTGTATCTGTTGTGATGGGAACCCTTGGGCATGTGGCAAAAGGATTGGACAAGTAAGCTGAGTAAATAAAAATCAATGTCAATGTTGGAGTTATTCAGGAGACTACTTTGTTAGGAACCACTAGAATTTTGCAGAAATGTACTGGAAGGCTGAGTAAGAAAAAAAAGTTTATAGGCTATGGTCATTCGCCTATTAGCATAAAATTGCAATAACAACAGTCAGACATAGAACTTTATAACAGAAATAATAATAATAATAATAATAATAATAATAATAATAATAATAATAATAATAATAGGAAACGAAGAAAGGGAGCAACTATTACGAACTGGCTAGAGAGTTCAAAGGAATATAGGACATAAAAACATCAGAATAATACGATTAATAGAAGGAGCGGTATGGACAATACCGAAAAACGTCCGAAAGAGAATGGGAAAGATCCGGATCAGAGGGATGGCTCATAAGATACAACGGATAGCAGTAATAAAAACTGCTGAAATATTAAGGAAAACCCTTGAATGCGGAGATTAATACACTTGAATTACAGACACAAACTGAACACGCAGAAAATGCTACGGATGTAAAACACAAAATAACATCACATGGAATCGTGAACACCGAACGTCTTTTTTATTTTAATTCCTGTTTTGAGTGTGTGTCAACAAAAACTGACACTAAAACAAAGCTAGGAAGGTCAAGGAGGATGGAAAGACCGAAGAATGAAAGCACTAGACACCCATCCTTTGGACGAGTGCAAAGAGGATTGATACCTTGGGGAAGCTTATTGCCACAAAATACCAGTGAAAACCAATGATTGCTTCCAACGAGAATTCAATGGTAAGCGGCTACTATAGTAACACAAATCTATCTGCATGTATTATCGACAGAGATGGAGAGTACTGAAAATATGAGAATACTTTTTGTCACTCACACTCCAAAACATACCACAAGTTGTTCTCAAAAATACATCTTTGATTATGACCTGCGTTACTACTCCTGGAGCGTAAATAATAATACTTCTGATGTCGCTTATCAATGTCTCTCTGCAAAAGGATGATATTCATTTCCAGAGGATTCCCCTCAACCCCGGCTCCAACCAGGAGCTAAAATTATCAAGGGTTTTTCTAAGGATGTTGGTGGTACCTACAATTGCAAAGGTCTGGAGGCCACCTAAAATATTTTTTTAAAATTGTCCTTGCAGACAACTTGATTCTACTTTTTGTGTACTAACTACAACCGGGATTGTTTGTGTTTTAACCCCGTGTACACGCCTTTTCTCCAAGGCCAATGGAGCATTATTGCTCAACTTATCATTCTCGTTCTCTCTCACATTCCTGTCCCAGGGTATTGAAAAGTCTACAATCTGCCAGTTTTTTTAGACTTTTTCAATGACGACCATATCCGGACGATTATGTCCCAATTGCTTGGTCGTCCAGCACACTTTACCTAACCTTCTTACATACCTCCCAATATATCCGGAGTCCCATGCGATCGTGTCTTTTGCGGTACTCTCTCTGGGCCAGTATACTACACCCTGCTTCAAGGTGCGAAATTGACTCTGAGATCTTTCCACAAATCCGGCATTTTGTAGCAACTTCCTCTCCTAGAACCACTTTTTTTTAACAATCATGTTCCTAAAGCCTGCACACACAAAAGCTTCAGTACTCTTTACAAGATACCCAGCTCTAAGCCGTTTCCATGATCTTCCATCATCCACTTCTGCTATAACATGGAAAAACCTTCCATGAATTTTCTTTCTAGCCAGTTCCTCTGTCCTTTCTCTATCCATACGTTTCACATAATCAGCCTTGGTCTCACATACCTCCACTTCATTGGCCACAACCTTAAGCATCCACTCCTCACTTCTTACCACAATTTTCTTCAACGACATCTCCTCGGTTCTAACACAATCATTTACACTTTTACATACTCTCCCACCATCTTTCCTCTTTTGATACAGCCATGCTACACAACTTCGAACGTGAAATATACCAAACATTGCTAAACACTTTTCTTGTTTTGATATCCATACCATGCACTGTATCTCAACTATATCTTTTCTTGTTTTGATATCCATACCATGCACTGTATCTCAAAACACTTCCGGCACTGTATCTCAAAACACCCCGCATGTCCAAGCATTCACTGCTCTCATTAGGTTTCCTGCATAGTTTCGACTTTGCAATTAGTTTCAATCTCCTAAGATACCCCTTTATGACCTTCTCCTTCATTTCTCTGTTCATGATGCCTACACCCTCCAACACTCCCAAATACTTATACCCTGTATCTTCTATTTCCTTCATGATTTCTCCATTTGGCAGCACCATTCCATTCGAACGAAACTTTACTCCTCTTTCATCACCAGAACCGCATAATTTCTAATACCAAACTCCATCCCAATATATTCTGAGTATGTTCTTCCAGTCTCTCCATTTCATTTTCATTTCTACCGAATATTTTCAAATCAAAATACTACTACTACTACTACTACTACTACTACTACTACTAATAATAATAATAATAATAAGAAGAAGAAGAATAATAATAAGAAGAAGAATAATGGTGGTAATGCACTTACTGATCCGCACTATTTTTTAAATCGTATTTAAAATTTTAATTTAAGTTTTAGATGTTTGTTTTGTATTCAATTGTAAGGTTAAAGATAAAATCGATACAAAACACCCTCCCCGCCCCATGTTAATAATGGCTTTTTAAATAATAACGTTATTATTTCATCACGGATCAATAAGTTCATAATAATAATAATAATAATAATAATAATAATAATAATAATAATAATAATAAACAAAATAATAATAATAATAATAATAATAATAATAAAAATCATAAAAAGATTAAACATATTGAACTATAACGTTTTGTCCATTTTAACGCAATGAAAAATTTCTATCTATAGTAATTGTATTCTTTTTTATTCCTCAACAGTTTATAAACCATATTGTTGTCACACATATTTAACAGTTCAGCGGCCACGGCTTTAAAATATTTGATTTTTTTTTTTAAATATGTGAATATAAAAAGATCAAGTTTAATGCAATATTGATTAAAATCCATTTGGCCCATAAAATTTTATTGATATCAAGCTAATTTCAATTTTTTTAGCATGTTTACAGCTTGTGTCAATTTTGATGCATTGCCAATTAATATAAATTACAGATTACCATCTGCTCTGATAGCAGATAATTACATGTAAAATGTTTTTTTATGTTCATATTTGGGGTATTTCTTAAAACATGCATATTTTAGTGTTTATTTATATTTTATCAAAACAATTTTTTTAAATTGTGGTTGTCTATATACATGCCAGTTTACTGCGAGTCAGTTTACTTTTTCTAGATTTCTTATCCAACGATGCTGTTTCCAAACACAGCTTATATTATTTTTTGTTTATTTATACAGTGCCACCAAAAAACAAAGTCCTCACTTGTCATTTGTAAAAAAACGAAAATTTCAGCTAAATGCAATGTAACGGTTTAAACAACCTTAAACTGATTTGATTTGCTTTTATTCCTCTATAATTTTACCTGTTCATATTTGACTTTTAATTAATATATCATAGTTTTCTCGTCAATTACAAAAATAGCTTCAAATCGAGAAGGCAAAGAAAACCCCGCAGCAACGAATGAGCTTAAAACCAGCTCACAATATTCACTTTTAAGCATCTGTAATCATGAAAGCATCTCAAAGTGTAATTGTGGTTATTACTAGCTTATACAAAGTCCATATAACACAAGTCTCTCTTATTGATCGACAAGTGCTCATTAATCTCCTACTTTCTTGTTTATCTAATCGGAGAATCGACCGCGTATTGAAATGTTAAGAAGAAGGTACGGTTGTCCGTTCAAAAGCACAAAAACACCGATGATACCCCTAATTCTGGTCGTCGTCGAGTTACTTCTTACAGGGAAAATAGTGTTATCAAGATCCCCAGACTCAGAAACATAAATCTAACAACAATGTACTCTTACTAAAAGTGTTCTCTTTCTACAGTTAAAACATGTTGAAGGAATTGAATTTGTTCCAAGAACCAATGATCTCCGTAAAGAACAGAAAACGCCGTCTGGACTTCGTCAGATGGAATGTCGTTCAAAACCCTTAATATTGGTCAAAAGTGATATTAAGCGACGAAAGAAATTTCAATAGACACGGTATTGATAATAGGCAGTTTGTTCGTCAAAGGAACGACGATGAATTAAATTCTAGGTTCACAGTTTCAACGCTCCAAGGTGGGGGAGATTCAATTTTGGTGTACGGCGTATGGGTGCCAATGGTCCAGGGCTTATACTTCGCTGGCAGGGCGGATTAATTCGACCAAATGCATTAATATGTTGACTGAGCATTTTCTACCCTGATCTGGATTATAATTATATAGTCATGTAGGATAATGCCCCCATTCACACAGCCGTTAATGTCGAGTTCCTCTTTGCTCCAAAGTAAGATTTAAATAACAATTTTCCATTACAGGGGATTTCTGTTTTCCTTCTCGATTTGTACTTATTTTTTTTTAATTGCTGTGAACACAAAGATACCTCAATTAAAAGCCAAATATAAACAAGTAAATGTATAGAGGAATAAAGTCGAATCAAATGAGATATAGGCTGTTTAAAGAGTTAAATTCAATTTTGCTTAAATTTACGGTGTTTGAAAAAATATAAGTGCTAACTTTCTTTTTGGTGGCACTGTATATATGATTTCAAGTGTTTTTTTTAATTTGATAATTTTCATATTTTTTTTTACATAGGAGTCATAACTTATCAATGCCCGGATGCCACTCCATGATAAGGGTGTTGAGTGTACAGTAATCAATGGGATAACATCGTAGTAATCGTTAGTAATGAGAATTTGGTAGGTTAGATTACTTAAGCGGGCGCTTAATCAAGTATTTCTTCATGTTAAATTTAAAGACAACCAGGTTGTAGTCAGCAAGGAAAGAGAGAAACGAAAAAGAGTTCCAAAGGCGAACGAAGAATTGTTATGTGAATCTACGTTTCGACTTAAGCACAGTCCAAAAGTGTGGTGCATTATTGACAGTGGTTTTAGCTAGATGGGTGATTTTCGTGAAAAGTTGTCATGGGGGGACCAGAGATGTGAGCTCACACGAGCATTTGCCATGGAAATAAATAAAACAGGCTCGCAACGCCCCTTTTGTGGGAGGGCGGTTGCAGAGAAGAGAAAGGAGCATCCCCCACTAAGCTACGAAGTCTATTGTGTACTCTGTCAAGCAGGATAAGCTGCTTCTAGCAACTTCTGCTCAGATATGACAACAATAATCCATCCTTGAACAGACTTGGCTTTTATATAGATAGGGAATTGCATCAGCAGTGACATATAAACTGGAACAGTAGAACGATCCCACCATTTTACCAGATACCTTGGCAAGAGATTTAATGTACGTGTTCCATTTCAGATCAGGAGTAAATGGTTAAACCCAGAAGCTTGTCATAACAGGAGGTTTCCAGATGAGAGCCTTCCATTTCAATTGACGCCAGATAATGTAAGCATAAGAGCTTGGTTTTAGATGCATTAAAAAGAATAAGCCACCTTTTCCCCCATTTGAACCACTCGCTCAAGATCAGATAAGAGAGAATACGAAAGAACTTGGTTATTTTCGGCCTTTATGTGTTGTTTTATTATAAATTCTACGGTTCGAACCAGTACCGTTATTTTGCTGTTTATTTTTAAATATCCAAATCTTTATACATTTGTGGGTTTAATGAAATTAAGAGCATAACAATCTCTATGTGACAGTTTAAAAGATTTAATCTGGACCGTCCTGGCGTAATAAGATTCTATGCAATAATTAACACCATTTGGACAAGCTGAATTGTTAAAACGGTAACACAAATGCATTTTGATGGATTAGCTTTTCTAATTGATTCTTTAAAAGATTGCATTTTCGATTTTAATAAATAGTTCATTAATAAGAAATGAAAATAATAATCTATACGTCTCGTACAGATAGGGAAACACAACGGAACGATTTCACTGGTCACATAACTAAAGTTTTATAGCAATTACAAGTAAATTCAATTCTGATGCAACTTCCTCTCAACAGATTCCAGGATTAGCTTCATTTTCATACATAATATATATATATATATATATATATATATATATATATATATATATATATATATATATATATGACTTCTTTTTTTTAGGCTTATCTTAATTAAAATAAAATAGTTTGAAATCACCTTTACTAATAAAGCCAGCGATGCAAGATCACATGCTGTTTTCTGTCTTTTATTTTCTCAATCCCACTTGACTGGAAGTCAGTTTTTCTTTGGTCTACTGAACTTTTCGAAAAAAAATGTCCATTGTTTCAGTTGCTTCGAAAACTTTCCAACCGGACTATTAACACCACACTGGATTTAATTTTGGATTTCATACTATCTAAATAATTATATTCGCCTTCGGATTACCTAAAGAGTATATTCATGCAAGATGAAATATTATGTACGGTTTGTTTTAATACTTTTTTACATGCCACCCATTGTGTCACTTGTTTTTCTTGGCAATTTATGACTATAATAAATTGCGGTTTCACGTAATGCTATAACCAGCAAATTCTAACATTGCTGCAACTATTTTTTGCTGATTTTCTCCTGTCCAATGATGAGAAGATAGCCGGAATAACATTCTCTGAAACTCCGTGGAAGGGGGATTTTGTAAATTGTTTTTTTTTCGAGTATTCAGTAGAAAAATAAATTTTAATTGTAAATTTACAACTTACAGTTTTAATTTTCTTTCTCTTATACACACATACATACATACCTGCATACATACATGTATACATATATATATATATATATATATATATATATATATATATATATATATATATATAAATTACTAATCCGTTCGGATGTTAATATGCACTATGTGTAAGTCTTTAACTGTATGTTCAGATACTCTAGCTTACATGTAGTTTAACACGAGTTCTATAAGTAATATTACACAGAGAGTGTGGAAAAGTTCGGATACAAAATGTGATAAAATCATGAAGTAAATGTTTAACACAATTTAATCAGAGAATAACTAGAAATAGAGAAAGAGGAGGACTTGTTATAAATAGCGGACGTGTTTTCTATTAAGAACACTTTGGATTTTGGCTTAATAAGCGTAAGTGCCTCAAAGTAATAAGAAAACACATCAATTTATGATATTTTTTAAATAACATATTTTTTTATATCAGAGATATTTCCGTAATATGATAAATATATACACAATGCACACACACATTATATATATATATATATATATATATATATATATATATATATATATATATATATATGTCTGTGTGTATTTTGTACATATTTGTAATAAGATTGAAATATTATTGAGGTTAAAAAATATGAATTTAAAATAGTTAACTATTTAAAAATTGGGCCATTGCTGATGAAGTCAGAGATGGCTTCTATTGCCGGGCTCGAATCCATCGACTGGTGCTAACCGTGACACCCTGCACTGATGATTCCCGAAAGGATGAACCACTAGAGTTTGTAGGTATGTACTAATTATTATAGTCAATAATTAGTATATTGTCTGTGAATACCCACCGCAACACCCTCCTCCCAAGATTTGAAGTCGCACAGATTTCAAAATCTGTTTCTCTTGGGATTTAACATGAATGGTTCATTAAACTTTTTTTTCTACCTGATCTTCGGGGTTCAGGTGTATATTGAGACGGTTCCAAATTAAAGCATTCGTATATGATGTCCATGGTTTCCTCCTCTTCGACTACTGTTGTATAATCACCATCTCGAATGTGGCATTTTTTTATTTGCTTTAGGTGCCCTTTATGTATATTTTGTATGTATGTACAATCACCAATACGTTTATCTACTACTCCACATTCGCAGTAAGAAGTGTCATTCCTGTAGCACTTGAAATATACTCGATCTCCCGAGTTATATTTCTTTCTTATCATGTGTGTAGTGTTTCGGACAATTGCCTGTCTATACAATAGTTTATCAAACGCTGGTTTCACCTTTCTGGCAAACATTAAATCAGCTGGTGATATGTTTGACGGGGTATTAGGGTGCGGTGTTATACTATATATTTGCAAAAATTGTTGCAAAGCTTTTTCCGTTGGTATCCCAATGGAATTTTTCAACGCTCGTTTTAACGTGTCCACGAACTTCTCCGCGAGGCCGTTCGAACTTGGATGATACGGCGGAGTAGTGATATTCTTTACTTGGAACATGTCACAAACTTCCTTAAAGTCTGTGGATGTGAATTGAGTTCCATTGTCTGTGACCAGTGTGTCTGGTACACCAAATCATGCAAATAACTCGTGTAGGAATCCTATTGAGCTGTTCGTTGTTGGATTCCTGCAACGCATTAGCTCATGACATTTTGTATAACTATCTACTACAATTAAGTAGTAATTTTCTCCTACTGCACCAGCGAAGTCTATGTGGATTCTCGACCATGGGTGGTCGGTTTTCAGCCAAGGTTTGTGTACTATATGTGGGAATTTTGCCGCTAACTGGCATCCTTCACATCTATTTATTGTTGTAGCTATGTCGACGTCGATGTTACGTCAGTATACGTAGCTTCTCATTAGATACTTCGTCCGATTTATCCCCGGATGCCTTGTGTGGAAGTCTCTCAAAATCTTCTTCTGCAACGTTTTAGGTATTACTACTCTCTCGCTATATAATAACACATCGTTACACATGGAAAAAAAATTCCTGAACCTTTTTGTCATTTATAATTTTTTCTTTTGATTTAGGTTGCTGTACTCTCTTTCTGGTGAACTCTTTATATCTGCAACAATCGCTTTTGTGTCCGATTTTCTTGCAAATGTAGCATTTTGTCTTCTCATAAGGGCAATCCGATTCCCAATGTCTTTCTGCGCATCTCTTACAGTTATATCTAGGAAAAGACTTGTTATATTCTTTACTATAATTATAATTATTATATTTAGAATATCTCGTTAGAATGCCCCTTTCACAATCCTCTGCTAATTTCTGAAGTGTTAAATCTTGCTCGGATTCCAGCTTAGACAACATTCGTCTGCGTATTTCTTCATTTTTCGTGGAGACTAACCCTGGAGCGAAGATTACGTATTTGAAATCTACTACTGTTCGTTTCGCTAGCTTAAAATTATCACAGTTTTTATTGCCAACTCATGCGTATGTCAAATAATCTTGGTTGTCCATCTTCCTTAGATTCATAGACAATCATCTCTTATGAAAAAGAGATATATTCGGATTGGATAATTCTTTTAGTAATTTTACAGCTTCCATGAAATCTAATTCCGTAGTTTTTTTTAGGTAGTATATAATCTACGAACTTGCTGTGTTCTCTTACACCCAACTTCCTGGGTAAATGCTCACTTTCTGGCTATTTGGCCAGCTTTTGCAGTCCAGTTGAAAGGCATCCTCGTATCTTGTACATTATGCTTCAAAAATCTTTTCTTATTCCGGCACATAATTAAATGTGTCAATGCGATTAAATATAGTTGTATGCGAGAAATTAGTACTGTCGACATTTTCTCGATTAGTCTTTAATAGTTCAAGTGTTTTAGCAAAACGTTCATTTTGCCTTTCTTCATATTCAAATTGTAATTTCTTCTGCCTTTCTTCTTGTTCAAATTGTAATTTCTACTGTCTTTCTTCTTGCTCCATTTGCCATTTAAATAATTTCTCCTCTCTACGTGCATCTAGCTCGGATTGCGCCTTTTGTTGCGTCTGCAAAAATTGCATTAACCTTCTAGATAAATCTTCCATTTTTTTTTGTATCCTTCAGTAGCAGTAATGCAGTTACAAAGAAAAATTGTACAATTTCACATGCAACACAATATCCGTACCATATAAAATGGCTTGTGTTCCAAAAAAAATTGTTCATAGTTCCTGTTTTCAATAGTAATATCGCTGCTCGAATAATATTTTGTCACTTCGCTAGCGAGTCAAGCTCATCCAACCACAACATAAGAACTGAGGCTTTTGCTGAAACTACAAAATACGATTTACTTTTCCGTTTTAGGCATTTCCTAATAAATAACAGCCGAACTTAAGTACAACTCTTTCCATAGAAAAAAAAAGTTTTTCAACTCGAGTCACAATTGAAAAAAATAAAATGTATGGACTACATTTAAATTTATTTTTCTTTTTGCGTGACGTTTTACTGTCTTATAACCGTTATGCAGTGACAACTTTAGTTTAAAAACAATCTTTCCTTGATATTTTTTTTAAATACCGAAGAGAAAAATTTGGTTTACCAAAAAGTCTTTAGTTGGTATTTACAGCAATTTTTTTTCTTCGTATATAACTTCCTTGTAATTTAGTAATACGAATCTGTTCTTCGTAATTTAGTAATACGAATCTGTTTGTCGTTTTAAAAAAAATCACTTTTACAGTGTGTTATTTTTTTAAGATGGATTCCACGTGAAACCGCGTAAATCGTCAGTCTTTTTTTTTTTGCCAGTTCGAGTTCGAGACTGCAATTAAAGGTTTTGGTTTGTCTCTTTTTCCGACTAGTATTTAATTTACTAAAATACTATTAATCGAGGTTACTTTTTTAACCTGGATGCAGTTTTTCTTCTTGGAATTTGGGAAACAACCGTTTCTTTCTTTTAGTGTTGTACTTCGCGAGGAAAATATTTTACAGTTTTCCAATGTTCGCTGAATTATTCATTTTTTCCGCTTGAGTCGAACTTCTCTTTAGCGTAAAATCCGTTTTTACGACTATTTCGTTCGTCAAAACTTGTATTCCTTAGAAAGGTCAACCGTTGCGTTGTACTTTTTTTAGTGAGTTCTTTCCATTTCTTCGTCAAACTTTTATATTTGACGTTCATCCTCGTCGTCATTGTTAAGTTTGCAGGTTGAAAAAGGTAACGTAGAAAGCAATACAAATGACGACTCAACAAACAAAGGTAGATCAAATAAGAAGTGTGTTAGGAAAAAGTATATTTACAGGATATTTACATAATGGTGTCAAATAAGAGAGTCTTTGCTAGAGAAACATATCTGCTCTCAGCGGCCTTCGGTGGCTTCTGATGAACACACACCCAGACTAACTGAGTCTTCCTATTTATGTGTAATTACTATCCACATATGCAAATGAATGTGTGCCACCACAACAATAGTAAACGCAGGATGAAAACACTTGAATCGAACAGAATTTTACTTCTTAAAAAACTTCAATGCCCGATTTTTATACTGTACAGCTCTCTAAATTAAACTGAACTGTAAGACAAAAATAAGAATCAAAGAAAGAAATAACGAAAGAAGAAAGAATAACATATCCTGTAGTGATTTCTTGCTTTGAAGAGTATATTCGTTCTCTTCTGGTTTCATGAAAAATAATACTTTCAAAATAGCAGCACCCTAACGCAATTATTCTGTTAATTTAATGTTTTTCAACTGTGTATATATATATATATATATATATATATATATATATATATATATATGTGTGTGTGTGGGAGGATGAGACCAACAGTATGCGTGATAGTATTATTATAATACTTCACTTTATCTGATGAAGTTATAGCAGCTTATAAGCATGTGGATTAATGTTAGTTTGTAAACGTTATTTTGCGGACATCTAATACAAATCCAATAAATATACGATTATTTAAAATATATTTAATGAAGTGATAAGAAAAAATAACAAATAATCGTCCAAAAGACTGAATAAACCAACCTAACGGCGAGAGTAGGAAGATTATCCTGAATTACGAAACCTTATATTTACGTGCTCATCGGCTAAGCCTGCAGTTTTAGGAAAGCTTTGTTACGTTCAGGTTTGCATCACATTTAATCTCCCAGAAATAGGATACCAATGCCGCTGACTGATGTTTTTTGGCCGCATTTGAGCATTTTATCCGAATTATATGTTTATTGTTGGCATTTTTCCCGATATCTTTCTAGTTTGTATGCTTTTTTAAAAAGACATGTGATACTTATAGAAAGGATGGCGTGAAAGTTCCAACTCGTGTTTCTTTGGAACGAGCTGGCCTCCGACTTTGCACATTTAAATCATCACTCAGTGTGGTTAAACACTTTGATAACTTGTATAGTTTTCCATAATACTTGCACAAAATCTACTTTATTTAGACAAACACACAACTTTAACTAATTACTTTTGGTAAATATAATGATCAGCATATTTCCTGGTAGAGTTTTAATAACTTGTATAATTCTTGTATCAAATCTACTTCATTTAGATGGAAAAAATCAACTTTAACAATTGCCTTTGGTTAACATAATTATCAGCATATTTTCTCGTAAAGTATAATAAGTGCACATATGAGGTGATTTCAATAAGTTTTCGTTTTTCGTATGGACGCATTTATTGAGATTACATTCAGGAGACATTACTTCATTTCGAAATGATCTCCTTCATATGCAATGCACTTGTACCGTTCACACAGATTCTAGAAAACCAATGGGAGTTATCTTGTGTAATCGAGTAAATACCCTCGTGACAGCCTCTTTCATTTCCTTAGTTGTCTCATGACGACAGTCTTTAAAGTTTTCTGGAGTTTAGGGAATAAGCAAAAGAAAAAAAGGAGTAAGAGCGGAATCTGTCTTCAAGTTTATCTTTGCCAAGTAATCCGTGAAAAGGATGGACTTGTGAACTGCTGCATTCGCGCAAGTTTTCCACATCTTTAGTTCTCACACTGACATCAAACTTCACTTATTGTTTCTATAGACATACGACGGTGGTTATCTATAAAATTCTTTATATGATTAATCAACTCTGATAATCTGACTTTATTAATGATATCAAACCTCTCATCATCCCTCATCTTCCCTTTCATATTAGTCGACTTACATGTCAAATGTTAGTGCATTAATTTCTCATATTTTGAGAGACGTAGGAGACACATTTCCTCACGTCATAGTGTTGGATTCGGAAACTAATAGTGCGCATTTAATTAACATTAAGGTGTATCCAATACTAATACTCATAGAATTTGAAAATAAAAAAAATAAAGAATGTAACCACTTAAGATTTTGTACAAAGCAGTCGATAGAACTGAGCAGTTCGTTCATATAAAGTTTTATATCTGTTAGATTTTCGAACTAAATGCGTTAATTGAAAATTATATTAAATTATTACCACACTACATTCTTTATTTTGCAGCGAATTTTATTTTAGAATTTTTTACATTCTACAAACTCGTTTATTTTTATTAAAAACTATTGCCAATCATTGATCTTTCCCAGATTAAAACAAAACAAATCATATCACGTTTTATCTCATAGTCTAAAAAGAAATATATAGAAGCTTT
The DNA here is from genome assembly GCF_053919585.1 of Euprymna scolopes. Lineage (NCBI taxonomy): Eukaryota > Metazoa > Mollusca > Cephalopoda > Sepiida > Sepiolidae > Euprymna > Euprymna scolopes. The sequence continues at coordinate 10,328,129 of NC_136484.1, read as the reverse complement.
ATTGGTTAATTAGTATTTTAATTTTTATAGATAAACTATCAGGGGTAGCCAGTGTTGCCCGGGCCACAAAAGACGAAGAGAAGAAACGTAGTTAGATTTGAATACATCAAAATTATTTTCTACGTAATCAGTGTTTTAAGTTCACTTTTGAGCAGGTATGCATAAAATCATTTCATAAGTGTAATATCGATTATTTTATTGTACCGTGCTTAAGATTTAATAGCATTTTCAAATAAAGTTTTACGCATAGTAAATAAAGTTTAGTTCAGAGTTTCGCAAACCGCACTCTTCATAAGTTCATGAGAACAAATATAGTGTAAATTTTAGCGTATTATATTCACTTTTCCAAAACTGATAACATCAAAAACAAAAATAACATATTTTGCCTCAGTTAAAATGAAAATGCATACAAAAATAAACGTTTTTTACGAATACGCAAAAATAAAAAATAAAAAAACAACGAAACATCTGCATTAAGGTAGGCTTGAATTGCGGCGCAAAAACTCGTATTTCATAGTAATACTCCAACCCATTTGGCCAGGTGACAGTAATTCCATGACTTTGCCAATTTATGTACTTTAAATAACAGAGTTATAATCCATTTCATATAGGCGCAGATGTTGAAATTGTTTATAGAGATGATTTTACGTGACTTCCGCTAGAAAGTCTGTAAGGTAGAAAAATGAATACATTTTTCTAACTGTCACATGCCTGAGTCTCTTTATAAAATATTGTAAATATGTGATTATAGGGCAACTGATTTTCTATTAATTTGTAAAACATCTTACTTATGAATCATGAACTTTAACAAAACATTAAAATTATTTTTTTTTTAATATTATTATGCAAAATTTATTTTCTGTTTAAATGATTTGAACGTAAAAAGCCAATCATATATTTGATATTTTATGACATAATTATGGTATATATCATTGAGGGTTTTAGTTCGAATATACCACTATTATATACGAGAGTCGTCATTATTTTCACAAACATAAGATACACATCTATTGCAACAATGGGATCATCTGTTATCGCTATCATCTATTTAAAAGTTATCTTATTACTCACAACTTTGTAAGTATAATCGGCATATCTGTGTGTCCATTGGGTAGTTCTGCAGTTTCATGGGGCATGACGCAGTCAGAGATATCCTGAAAATACAATGAATATTGAATAAATGTCTGGAGAAACATGCTGTTTAACAAATTATGTTTTGTTATTGAACCAAAGTCATAATAGGTTGACCACCAAGAATTATCTTCCATCTATACAAACTAAATATATTTTAAACTCTTACGATCAAATTATTCTCGGCCTAACATATATGCGCAATACATGTGAGATACAAATATCAGTAAGCTGACATGAAAACACTCTTTTACACGTGGTTAAATTGTGAACACATGTATTAAAATAAATTTTCCATTGACTAAAATGTTTATTCTTGGATTGTAATACATGTTTATACAGCTTTTTCTTAATTTCGCAGTGGAAAAAGTGAAAGTGCGACATTCATATGTTTAACTGAAATTCCATATAGAAAAATGTTTCTTTTTGAATTTATGTTGTCATGTTTATTTAGATATATCACGTTTACTGTATATATATATATATATATATATATATATATATATATATATATATATATATATATATATATATATATATATCGCGTATCTACGTTAAATTTTATGTGCCTATATTTAGTATTTACTACAACAATTGTCCAGATGAAAGTAGATATAGGCAGTAAGTTTTTAATTATTTATGCCAATTAAGCTACACAGTATTTATCACGTTGCATATCCACATGGAATCGATGTTAGTGTGTGTTTTGTTTTGTATAATGCCGATATTGCTAGTTTGCATTTCAGATTCATTATTATTTATGTATCGCCGTTAATCATCGATCGTTTATCATTTTTGTATTATTATGGTCGTTATCTATTTATCTGTTTGTGTATGTACTAAGGTATTTCATGTTCGCAGCTTAATAAATGTTAGCGTTATTTTACATATAGTAGATCTAATTTCTGGTTACACAATATTAAACTAATTCCTATATTTTGTGATTGCTGTAATATTTTCGACTTGACTATCGATAAGTTTATTGTGATGCTTTAAGGAGTTTGTACGGAAACGAGTGACTTACCGAACTAGCACGTGTGCATAATTTAACGGATCGGTCGTGGAATGAAATGAATGGAAAAGAAAGAAACAAAAATGGCTGCCTTATCTCTTTGAATGCCTGAAATATTACCACCTGATATGCAGATGAGATGTTCCTGGTTGGAGATAAAAGACGGTTGATTTTTCAGAGAGCACGTTCATTTTAAAGTTGGATTTTGAAGAAGTACGTTCGATCAGCAGAAGTGTTTTACATTTGAGAGAAGGTGCGTTACGTATACATCCGTTTGGAAGTTGGAAGTTTGAACAACAGTGTCAAACTTAATCAAGAAATTGTTGAGTGAAGGACTACAATATTAACACACGGTTTATTTAATCATAAGCTATTTCGGCCCTTGGTGTGCAGTGACACAAAAAGCAGAAACATATGGACAGATTCGACTTTCGCTTGATACCTGAGTTTGACGGATCTACCAATAGACCGTCTGCGCCGAATGGGTTAAGAAGGCTGAGAAAATATGTAAACTGTGCAAAATTAAAGAACCAACCACAACCATCCACCTGAGGTTAACCGGAGGGTCTTATGCAGTCTACAAGCAACTCGGGGATGAATCAGACTAGGATGACATCAAGCAAAGCCTGTATACAGCGTTTAGTACAGATCCGTTTATTGCAACAGTTCACGTGCCAGCGACTTTACCCCAAGGAAACGGTTGACGTGTACCTAGCCGACCTACGACAGTTATCTGTACCGTTTGGCACGTCAACGACAAGATATTAAGCTGTGCCTTTTTTAGTAAGCTTATCTGAGAAGATCAGTAAACTGTTGCAGACAAAAAGACCACGAAAATTCTCTCACTTGTGCACTGTGACTTAGCAGGTTCGATCAGCCTGATGGGGAGAAATAATCTAAGAAACCCGAAAAAGAAGCATGAACAGTCGAAATCACGACCCCACAAAAAAAAAAAGAAAAAAATGTAAATCGTCCCGGGCACGACGTTAAACTGCGCCCATTTCTATCTTACTAACCAAATTAACCAACTAATACCTAACATAATGTTTCCAGTTTTTGTTAAAAAAAATGTATATTTGTGATTTTTTGTCCATATATGTTTATATGCATTTGAATAGGATTCTATTTGTATGTTTATATATATATATATATATATATATATATATATATATATATATATATATATATATATAAGTGTTTAGTTTTATATGTATCAAAAAAAACCTCAATGTGATTTACAAAAAAATGGCTTTTTTTCATATATTATACCGATATATTAATAATTCCTTTTGACCAATGAGAATAGAGACAACCCTCCCCTAAAAAAGAAAACAATTATTTTATTGGTTTATTTTTATTTGTTTATTTTAATTTTTATTTATTTAATTATTTTTCCTTCCTTTTCTCAAGTCGAACAAAAATTGAATCCGACATGATTTTTCAATTATATCAAAAAAAGGGTGTGTGTGAAATTGTTTTGACTCCTGATGGGGGGTTAGACCAATTATTCTGACGATCGTTTTCATAACCACAATCATGGTGAGCAACCAATGAAAAGCTTCGAAAGTTACTATAACAATTTTCAAATCTTGGATTCAATCAGTTCGCCGTCATCTTTGTTGTTGGCAATTACACTCAGGATCGTACTACACTGTGTTCAACATAATGTCTCAACCATTAACCGTTCGACACTCGTAGACACGGTGTGCGCCCGGTCCATAGTTAGTGTACATCGCTGTAAGATGTAGCGGAAGCAACCAGTCGGCATTATGGCTATCAATGGCTTATTTATTTGTGGTGAAAGGGCAGTCACGATCTATACTGAGAAGGGTGACTGCGAAAGTTTTGGTGATGCAAGAAAAAAAACCCGACATGTTTATTGGAATTGATATAATACAAGCACTAGGAGGCATCATAATCGGAGCTGCTGGAAGTGTAATTCTTGGAGAAGGGAAACAAGTCCGTGCAGCCATGTCTATTGAAGAAAAGGAATTCTGTGCTACGATTGATTACAACGAAAGAGCGCGGAATGCAGAATGGAAATGGGGCATGGGCGAGGCACCAGATCGGATGTGCAACACCATTCCAGAATATGCAGTTTCTACTAAGAATCGGACTGTTGAACAACTTACGAAAGAAAAAAATCGATCCATAATGGATTACCGAGAATTGAATCAATATGTTGATGCATTTACCGGAAACGCAGATGTGTGCGCTGCTGAACTAAGAGAGTGGCGTCAGAAAGGAAGTCATCGAACACTGCTGGATTTGAAGAGAGCCTACCTGCAGATACGTGTCCATGAGTCATTATTCCTATTTCAGACAGCGATAATCAAGGGAAAACGATATTGCTTGACACGTTTAGGTTTTAGCCCCTAAATCATAACAACTATTAATAAAACAGTTTTGATGCTAGATGAAATCACAGCAAAATCTGCTTAAGCTTACATTGACAACATCTATATTAATGAGGATATAATGTCTGCAGATACGGTTCGAATAAAACTGGAATCGTTTTGGTTCATAAGCGAAGACCCTAAGCGCATAAAGGATGGGGTGTCCGTGTTTAGCCTTGAGGTCTGGGAGGACGGGCAATACTTTGCGATGGAAGCACAGGACCCTATTTCAGAATTACTCACTGTATTGACAAGGTGCATTGTGTTTTCTATTTGCAGTAAATTAGTAGGACATTTACCTCTATGTGGATGGTTCTGATCGGATACCGGAGTATTAAAAAAAACGAGTAACTGCAGTAACTAAAGGATGGGACGACATGGTGGATGATGATTCTCTCCAGTAAATGATGGCTTACACGTTGTCCAGAGTACATAGGAACAACCCTGCTCGGGGTAAGGGGCAAGTGTCTGGAAACGAACTGAATGCATGGTTTGACGAAAGTTCATTGGCTACAGACATCGTGTTGGAACAGTTAGGTGCTGTTTTTGAAGATGCGTGCTGGCTTCGTCCAAATATGATGCCCATCATATAAATTTGGCAGAACTTAATGCCACGTTAAAAGGACTTAATCTTGCATTGCAATGGCAGGGTATGATTGTGCATCTCCACATTGACTCATTGCGTGTTTACCACGGATTGACCATCACCTTGACGAGTTAAGACAAAAGCTGCAAGTGAGATATTAGTAGGAAGGATACTTGCAATAATAAAGCGTCTAGTTGGCGAACACAGCTTGGGGTGGACATTACCTGAGTTTCGTCGATGCAGAATTTATTGATAGCTTGACTAGAGTAACAAAGAGGTGGATTGATGTAATGAGGCAGGGATCTGATCCTCCACAACAGATATGCGCGGTCGCAACAGATCGATTAACACCTGATCAGAGCCGTATAATACATAAGAAGAAGGGGCATCCCGGAATTCGTAGGACCACATATTTTGTCCGAAAGTCTGTGCTGCAACTACAATGACATCAATCAAGGCAGCCATACGCTCGTGCGAAGAGTGTTAGCGAATTGATCCGACACCGCCCCAATGGCAAAAGGAAGCTTGAGGTGAAGAACAACTAGTATCGAGTAGGGTTGGATGAAACGCATTATGAGCGCAACAATTTTCTGACATTGAGAGATTGTGGCCTGACAAGTTGCACGATATGGCGCCTGTTTACCCGACAGGATTCTTCCTGCATTATACGACAGTTGAAAGCGATCTTTTTTAACGTGGTGCCCCGTTTGAAATTCTGACTGATAATGCAACTACATGTCGATATCAAGAATTTCATAAATTCACGCACGAATGGGGGATTAGAATGCGTTATCGCTGTGCATATTTTCCGTAAGGTAACAGTATACCAGAGCGGTGTCACGGCACCATCAAAGAATTGGGACTAGGACACACTATTATCTTCCAGGAGCTGTGATTGGTGATTGATGATGTACCACGTCACGGAAAAGATATCCGCCCCTGATATACCTCTACTGATTTTGAGAACGATGAGGAGGATCGAATACTGTTAAGGGATGATCCTGATCGCTTACTGCCTTTTTACGTGAGCATAGAACCACTACCTACAGAACCAGATGAGAGAATGATCGGGCATCCTGGTGGCAATAGTGATGAGAAATATGGACACGGGGAAGTAATGCAGCCAGTTCCTCATCGAAGTACCCAGGAAACAGGAATACTGCCCACCCTCCGTGATTGTGATACACTCCCTATAGCACCAAGAGAGGATATGATGAAACATACTGAGGAAGATGAAAACGAGGAAGTGATGCCTCAGATTCTTCGAAGAAGTACCCGACTAAGACGGATACTGCCCTCCCCACCCGTGCCCTGATTAGGAAACACCGCCTATGAAACCATGAGAACGGATAATGGAACATACTGATAGCAATATCGGTAGTAATGAGGAAGATGGCAATGAGGAATTACTAACCCCGATTTGTCGAAGAAGTACCCGACAAAGATGACTGACCACCTGCACTGTTTGTGATCATGAGATCAGCGGGGATTGTAGGGAAACGCGAACTTACCTAACTAGCACGTGTGCATAAGTGAACGGGTCGGTCGTGGAATGAAATGAATAAAGAAGAAAGAAACAGAATTTACTAATGCCGTTTTTATTCCCCAATTTTTGTTTGGTTTGTGGTGGTAATATCTGCCTTTTAAATATTGGGAAGTCATATCCATGTATGTTTTGTTAAATCGGGTTTCTTTTGCCAAATTATGTGACATTTTATACTCTGTTTTTGATTAGGTATTTATTTTTCAGTTTACCGAATGCCTGATTTCTAGAATTCATATTTATGCGTTAATTGTAAGTGTTCTTATTTGTATTACTGTTAGGGCCACTACTATTGCCAATGATTATACGTTTTATCTTTCTTGCGTTATTTTTGTTGTTATCTGGACACTAAGTTTGTTAGTGTTGCTTTTCTTGCTTCGATATTGTATTTTTTATGTGCTTTAATCGTCATGTCAAAAGTTAGAAACGTTGATAATTTATTTTTGAATGTGTTTTCGGCAACTAAGAAACTCTCACTGTTTCTGTTTTGTCCATCAGATCTTATCTAAAACATAGGAGCCATGTTTCTGTGAAATCGAGAAAACGATTGCGGGATCAGTACCTAGAAATTACAATATTCTATTTTCATAATATCTCTTTGTCATATCATTAATAAGAGTGCTGGGGGTAAAACTTTTCTTTGAGCTTGCGTTATCCACCTCATAGTCACAAACCGGAACCGTTTACTAACTCCCGAGGAAACTATCTCATAAGAAAGTGCAAGATACGGGGATGCTGCATTGCCAAAAGATGAATAGTCTGGACCAACCAGTAGCTCGATGCCATATATGTCGGAAATGTTACAGCTTTTAATTTTTTTATAGTTTTCAAAGTATTCCTTCTTCACTGATTCTTTCATCCTTTTTTATTGTTTAGCTTCCTCGTGGCATTACTTTAAATAACTTTGGATACATCTTCCACGAACTCCAAAACCTAACTATGAAATGGTTCAGCAAACAAATCAACGAAAAACACAGAACTACAACTTCTAAAGTCGACCCCCACAAAACGTATTCTTTTCTAACATCAGGTTGAAATCCACTTCGAGGATGACCAAAACTGACCTTTTTTCTTCTTTTAAACTGGAATTAACTAATCTGTTCCCTTAACATATTGTTCCATCAAGGCTATCACAGACCTGACTATCAAGATCGCCATGGACATGAATATGCGCTCACATAACGGATACCTTATTCTGTGCCCCCTGAAAATATTATTGTAAAAATAAAAACGACTTTGTTTTGATTAAGACATTTACGGATGCGAAGCGAAACCATTTAATTGAAGATGTCGCCGTATATTTTATTTTCACTAGCAACTATGTAAAGGTATAATAAATACGTGACTTACCTTGCGCGGTAAGTGATGGAACCATCTGCATAAATATGGAGCATTCTGTTCGGAACGGTCACATCGTGAAATGCTGCTTTTTTCTCGTTTGGAAAATACAAATCAGGTACCCAAATTTTGTCAATAAGTTTCACATCCAATTCGAAGTATTTGGCATCGATTAAGCCAAAGAACATTAGTCTTTCATCTCTCCATTCCTGGGTGACAAACATACTGACCGAATAGTCCTGTAATAAAACATAGCAAACCATGTAAACAATCTCACTGAATTTTCTTTTTGTAATTTTATTCAAAACATAACGAGCAAAATAATTCAGATCACATGGTATTAATATCTATTCAAAATGTTCCAAAAACTTTAAATTCCCTTATTTGACTGCAATAATTAATTATAAACT